>NC_138148.1:8194800-8314800 GCF_964199315.1 Orbicella franksi | reverse complement strand
TCAATCAATTACGAGAACTTTAGAACGCGCAATTGACAAGTTGTTTTTTCCTAAAAGTGAACGGCTAACTATGAAAATCGTTAGTTAAATATACCACTTGGACTGAATGAAATATACGCGATATGAACAATCCACCTCAGGCGGTGTGAATTTTCTAATAATTATTATCTTTATTTCTTAAATTTCTGTTTCTAGTTTATTTATGTATTTCATTATTCTTTTAATTCACATTTAAATTTTTTTTATTTCTATTTTGTTAATTTCTTTTTTTCAATTTTTTTTAAATATTTTTTTTTTTTAGACTCCGCACTCCGCACTCCGCACTTCGCACTCCTCGTTTTCGGAACAGCCAGTCATTTCAGTCAATTGATACAGGCCAAACTAAAAAGTATATTGTGGGCGTGGTCGCATGTAGTAATGAACAATAACGATTTTCTACTATGCTGTTCTGTCGATTAGTACTCTGCAGATCCTTTATCTCTTTTTAAACCGAAGTAAAATCATCAGATAACTGCCTGCTGCAATGAAATACCGCGTTCCCTGCCACTGACAAAATGCAGGCGGTATTAGCTTTAGCCATTCTTGTCCGCAGTGCTGCTCGTTTTCGCCGATCTCGTCGTCAAAAGAAACAGAGGCTCTGGGGACAAAAATGATATATAACAAGATCTTTTTTAGAAGAATGAACAGCCTCGACGGAAAATCCTTAAAATCCTGGCTAAACGGACTCGCAAGTAGTCGCAAGCAGCCGGAAGTTGAACTTGTGTAGAAAGTTGCGTTGGGTGGCTAAACGGACTCGCAAGTTTCCTCGCAAGTACCCACAAGTCGCTATAAAAACCATTTCAAGTCAGAAATATCCTGTATTTCATTGGCTAATAATAGGTTAATGGACATCTCTCAACTTGCGCTGACTTGGGTTGAGTGGCCAAACGGTGAAAAACTTGCGTCGACCTGCGTGCAAATTTGATCTCGACCAAAGTGAACGCAAGTCATCGCAATTCAACACAAGTGCACACAAAGCCTGGCCAAAAGGAGTCACAAGTAGACCCAAGTTTTCAACTTTCGTCTAATTGCGAGTCCGTTTGGCCATGATCCCAGTGTTTCACGGAGCCAGCGAGGTTACCAAGTTATGAAGGACAAAGGCTCCAGCTGCATACAGACAAGCGGAATCATTCGCCGAACGATCGCCGGCCAAACAAAACTGGTCAGACGTGAGGCAAACGGGAAAACATACGAAAGAGTCTTTTTTAGCACCTCATAAATGCCCTACTTTTTGACTTGTGTGAATTCTTTCCGTTTGTGTGACTGATTTAAGAGAGGTTTATTCAACTTGAAACGAAAAATAAAAAACGCTGCTTGCTATCCGCAAGTTTGGATGGTCTAAAATAAGGTCCCCACAAAACCCGGGGGAGTACTCTTAGAAAAATTGTGTGGGGGTGTGCAGCCCACTTCCCAAAGCCCTTACCTATTTATGACCAAAATCTGCTATGTTCTCTACCATATTTAAGACCTGGCCAAAAATTAGGAACCCTATTTATGACCTGATCCTTAAATCAATACTCTGTTTCGAACCTGCCTTATAATTAGTTCCCTAGTTCAGACCAATGCTAAATTGCCGTAAGCATAATTTGTGAAGGGCTTTTGTTGATGGTCTTATCAATAATGATGAAAGTGTGGCTGCTTCTTAAAAACATACTCATGTCAAGACTAGATTGCAAAAACCATACCCTGATTTATGACCAGAATGGCCAAAATTCGATACCCCATCTATGACCAAAACGGTTGAAAAACCATGCCCTTTGGGGCCGCACATACCTATATAGCCCATAAAAGGGAGTACCCCCCCCCCCGGGCTACAAAAAGCGCTTAATTAATGTATTCCCACTCCCTACTCACTCTGCACTCACTCACTCACTTACTCACTCACACACACACACACACACACACACACACTCACTCACTCACTAACTCACTCACTCACTAACTCACTCACTCACTCTCTCAAGGGGCAAAATCCTTGACACACAGAGATCTGTCTCCCTCGACTATAGTGAGAGACCTGCTCAAGGAAGACACACGAACAGTTCGGTTGCAAAAATCGTTCCGTGCCTAGACCTTCATGATTTTCATGGAGACCTTTAACCTTTAGGCGGCTTACCTGATTCCGACCTGTACGTGACCGACAGCTTCAAAACACGGAATTCGTGTTTCCTTTCTTTTGTCCTTAAGCAAAATAAGGCATCGATTGATGTTAGAAATTGAATAAAAGTAAAAAAAGACACCATGCCGATTTTTTTGTTTCTGTTTCGACCTCACACGCCGTGTAATAGAGGCTTGAAATAAATAAGTTACGCCATCTAAGGGAAAATCAATGTCCGTTTCTTTCAGGACTCCAAAAATGCCACGTTAATTAGTGTCGGACAACAAAGGTTCGTCTCTATTTATCTGTACAATTCACAACCCTGAGTGTATAATCTGTAATTAGTTTGCACCGTTAAACTTAAACAAACACCTGTTTTCCGATACTACCCGATTTTATTTTCTTTCTTCAGTTATTTCGATATTTTCTGTGACAGAACTGAATTGCGAAAGGGGAGTTAAACTCTACCAGATCAATTTAAGAAGTAGTAAACAAATTACAGGTCAAATTAAATTTAATTTTGTTCAGATTTTAACGCTAAAGAATTATTTTCACGCATTCGTGATAGAAAGCTACTTCAGATCAGGCGCAAATTTGATTTTCGTTTGTACCCCGATTCATTTGTCAGTTTGTATCCCGCTAAGATCAGAGCACATGTACTCACTAATCTCAAGAGCAGCAGTCGAGTTATACTCTGTTGTACGCATAATCCTGCTTCCTCGTTTTCTTGGTATTCTCTTAAGAAAAAGATACGCGTAGGCATTTCTAAGCGACAGTGTATCCACCCACCTACTTTCCAATTCTAATCGTCGAATTTAAAACTCAATGGGACCCCTAAAAAATAGCTTATAAAACTCGAGTTCGAGTTTGTGTACGGGAGAAGGTACACCGCAACCAGAGCAGTTGCAGGAGCAAGTTGGGCTAATTTCTGCAGATTACAGACATGACGGTACTTCTCAGCAAAAGGAAGATAAATAGCTTCACTTTCATGGCACTTTTAATAGTAGTACTCCTTGCTGATAACTCTCAAGGAATTATGGGATGGTTTGGAAATTCGGGAAAACGACCAAATGGCCGGAGGTCCTTAATTAAGGTATGATATAAAGACAACCAAGTTGACAAGATATGAGATTTAACCCATTCTGAATTTGGTTCGCGATCTGGCTTCAAAAGCGAACATTTGCTTTGATGTACATGCAAGTAAGCTCCCTCCAAACAATTACACAGACGACCGCGTAATTTCACCGCGTACCAGATTTTTATCAATATTTGTCAAGCCTCTGATAGCGTAATAGTATTATGTGACAGTATATTAGCAGCATTGTGTGCCACGCTAAAGGTGTCTGAAAATGGACGTTCATTTCAATGGAAGCTCGTTACAACGTTATCCTTGTCTAAGTGAAAGCACAATATTTGGATTAGCTAGGAAAAAGAAAATCCAAAAGGGCGTTTTTTGCTTGGCGATAGAAACTTTCCTGGCCTTAAAAATAAAATCTGGAAAGAGTTGTTTACTTTATCGTTTCTACACTTCTTAACTGCTGGAAAGCGTATAATTATTTATTGACAAGTTCACTCCTCTGCGAATCTCGGAATTATCAAAACATCGGTCAAACTGGTTATGCGCGCTGATTTAACAGTATTTTTCAGATTCTTTTCATTGTGTGCTCGATAACCAGGGAAGAATGAACAGTAAAAAAACAATTTAAATCGCTAAATACATACACCATACTCGATAAGAAAATTATGCCGGGCGGACGTAGGAGGTTAAAACCGTCTCTCTTTTTTTTGTCTTTTTACTGAATGCGACAGAACAAAAACCCGGATACAATTAGTCGGCGTTTACTTTATAAACCAGCGAGGAACATTCGATGAATTTTGTTTTACCCACATCCAAGTTCATAGCCTCTTCCAGGCGTTCAGTTAGTTGGGGCGCAGCGCGAAAACCTGCGAGTGAAAAAATAGTGGGAGCACAACGCTTCTCCCCTATTTTTTCGTTCGTCGTTTTTCCCGTTGCGCCCCAACCAGCTGAACGCCTGGAAGAGGTTACCAGGTTCAAAGAAGCAGATTGAATGGGCTGTAAAAACATCAAGAGAGAAACGAAACGCGCAACATGGAAGAATGCCTACTCTTCAACTGGAGACTAACACTGCCGATAGGTGTTCTCAGCCCGCGTCGGCCTAGCCACGCGTAACATTATTTTTTTATTTTTTATTTTTTTGTCGTGCCTAGCAATACTGAATAGGCTTCGGGGGAAAGAAACACAAGAATAAAATTCTGGGGCCTGTCTGTGGTAAGAAAACAAACTTAATCGAGAATTCGTATTTTTCCTCCTAGTTGCCAGATGATTTAGAACTGACTCGGGGCAATAACGTAACACATCGCCCCGACACAAGACCGAGTGCTCTGGGACAAATTAAAAGACAACCGCTGAACAAGCATCGCCGCCGCAAGCTGGTCGTTCTTGGAAAACACTTCTGCTTAAGGATTGATGACTGAAACATAAAACGGGTGGAAAATTGATTTTATTGCCAGTCTTACCGTACACGTTTCAACTGGCTCGCAAAGTTCTCCTGGCCTTCCGCGTATGAATTCCAAGTTTCATTATTAAACAAAGAAAGTCATAACTATGACCAGCTATGACTGTGTAAGGATATGTGATCTTAATTAGCATAGATTTTTACGATTTTATTTCTCCGTTTTCTCTGCAGTTTTAGTTTTGATAGAGAAGATATATCAAACACTCAAGACAGTGTTTGACCACATTTCCAAGCACCTCAAAGTTCGGCAGAATACTCCGCTACGCGTGGTATTCTCAACTCCCTTCTGAGGACTCGATGTCTGGAAATGTGGTCAAACACGGTCTTTCGTTTTTGATATACTACATTAAGCTGTCTCACTCGCGCTATCCTCTCTTGAAGAAATGGGTAACATATTTCGATGAGGAAAATCGTCCGAGTGGGAGTGGTTACTAGCCTGTGAAGGTGACTTCCGGTTAGATTGTCACCATATTGGTGGCGGCGGCCACCTTGGTGTCCCAAATGGGAGTTGAACTCTTGTCTTGTGTAAACACTTTCTTTTGTTCCTATAAATTTGCATGGCTGCTGGCCACCTGAGTGAAAACGCTCTATCTGATACAATAATTAGCACAAGAAGCCTTGTTTTGTTGGGTTTTCACGGATTACTTGCTAGTAAAATAGAGCCAATAGTTACACAGTGTGGTTCGGATTTGCTGCCAGTTTAGTTTATGGCTTTACTAACTTCAAAGATTTGTAAAGAGTTACAACCAAATAAACCAGTTTCACGACAATGTGTGCAATTTTTTTCGATAAATAATCACTAGAAATTTATTTTGCGACCGTGCACATGTATGTGTTTGTTTCGCGCACGATCTAAGTCTAGCTGTTAATAAACAAGATTACTTTTTAATCTGTTGAATAAACTCTTGGGTAAGAATGATATTGTTCCCGTCTCGCTTCACTGTTTAAACTAGTAAGATGCACTTTACAAAGCAGCAACTGATGGTTGCCAAAAAAAAAAAAAAAAAAAAAACGAAAAGAAATAATAATACTAGTGACAAAATGTCCAGAATCTGCACATCAGCTTTCTAAATGAACAATACTTGACAAGGGCCCCGACCATACTCTTATAACTACCACCGAAAATACCGCATTGAAGAGAGCATTGAACATTTCAGCTACATTCCCGTAATTCATAGAATGACTGTCTAAGATCACTGACGCCTCTATTGAAGTCATGCAAAACTCCCTGTTTCCATGCGGCGGCTTCAAACCGACATAAATGTACATCCCCTTCCCACGATTGCTTGCCTTATTTTTACTTGAGCCAATCAGCGCCTAGGTACTGTATGCGCTGCACCAATCACAGCGTAGCTTGCCGTCTTGGTGGGGACGTGGGGAAGTGGGGACGGGGAGCTTTTCGTGAACTTCGGCCTGAGCGGTGACTAAGGATCACTCACTCGGGGCCACTCCACTGTAGCCGATTGACACACCCAAGCTCAAAGCCATGTACAGCTTCTTATCTATTTCTTTGCCCAAACAATATGACACGACAGGTTACCGCCATCTGCAAAATAGTTCGCCTGGCAGCGAAAAGGAAAGCTATCGTGAGAAGGACAAGACCAAACATGTACACCGACACTGTTTGGGCATTTTCTTGGGCGCTTTTGGCAAGTCTCAATGCCTGGATCTGTGGTGGAGGATCCAGGATCCACCTCAAGTAGACAGCAAGGAGCCCCAACCCTGCTCCAGTGCTGTCACTTATACATCCGTCTGTAAATAAAGACAAATAGACAGTTTAAATGTTCGTCCAAAGCATCAGCCGTCAAACATAGTTATTTTCTTTTTTCAAACTTGTTTGCTGCATGTTGAACTATACTGTAACACCTTTATTATTGTATGTCCCTGGTTGACTTAATCTGTTTATAAGTTTGGAGAAAGGGCTTAAATAAGTAAAGGTAAAGTCTGCATACGAGCCAAGTGGCCCATCAGGCCCGAGCTTATCCCAGGTGCTAGTCCATCACAAGGCTACCCCCAGCATTACATTTGCTGTTGCCCATGTGTACACCCGGGTAGAGAGAGACACTGAAAGTGAAGAATGATCATCGCAGTTAATTTTCCAATTTAAGCAATTGGAAAGAAGAAGCCTGAAAAATTAGGGCTTCAACGGGATCCGTGACCTCCGCGATACCGGTGCGATGTTCTACCAACTGAGCTATGAAGCCACACATTGGGAGCAAGGTCAATTAATTGAGTTCATATCTTCCCGTGAGGAGTGAAATGATGTGAAGTTTATATGAAATAATTCATATATGAACTCCGGTAGTAGATGAAAGTGAAGAATGATCATCGCAGTTAATTTTCCAATTTAAGCAATTGGAAAGAAGAAGCCTGAAAAAATCAGGGCTCCCGTTGAAGCCCTGATTTTTTCAGGCTTCTTCTTTCCAATTGCTTAAATTGGAAAATTAACTGCGATGATCATTCTTCACTTTCATCTACTACTGCAGTTCATATATGAATTATTTCGTATAAACTTCACATCAGAGAGAGACACTATGAGAATAAAGTGTCTTGCCTAAGAACACAACACAATGTGCCCAGCCAGGGCTCAAACCTGGACCGCTTGATCTGAAGTCGAGCGAACTAACCACGAGGCCACTGCACCTCCACAGGGGCTTGTATAGGGATAGGACAATAAAGGGCCTCAAATAAGTTGAGCTGTTTCACTGCAGGATCATTTTGTTGTGAGCTAGAGAAACACACCATTCCCACAGCATCTCTCTACCCAGGGGTGTGTTATGGGTGCTGGCCATGTGCAATAACTGTTAGGCCAACATGATAAAATGCCAGAGGTAAACAGGGTAGACTAGCATCCCATCATGGGGGATTGGCAATACTCAAGCACAAGACCCCCTGGTATTGAGGAGGAGGCATTACAGTACAGGCTTAAGTTTATGTACAAAGAATAAACTTGCATAAAATCAAACCCTGTGTAATATTGAAAGCTAAGAGAAAATAATGAAACAAAAATGTAATGTAAAAGTGGAAGATGAATGATTCCATATTAAGCAAATGGAAAAGCAGTTACCTACATGTACATATTGTTTCTCCATTCATAAGTTGTCTTTAACAATGCACAGTTTGGGTGGAGACTTATTAGAGAAGTATTAATCATAATAAATTTGTAGTTGGAGAATTCATTAAGGGTATTGTGTACAGTGTTTTCAAACCGATTCTCTACTCAACCCCTTAAAGCTTTCCACCTAGAGTATAAAGTCATCGTGTCCACATTTATATACTGATGAAAAGGTATGTCAGAACTACAAAAAGGTTCAACCAATCGGAAAGCACGACAAATGGAATATATATCTTCCTAACAAAGAGACACATGTATATGCATGTGCGATACTAAGTACTCACTTCCAAGGTAAGTTGACTTTAGCTCACGTGTTGCCTTCCCAGCTTCAGTTTCACTGACAACAGGAAACAAAACCATTAAAAATGTGCGGACATACCTCAATGCTAAAAATGGATGTCTATTGTTATGTACACAATGAGCTGCTACATAAAGTGAAAGGCTGCATTTGAGCCCAGTGGCCTGTCAGGCCAGCATATGTGGTCCTAGTATCTGTACTGTAAAGCGACAAGAAGTATTTCTACTCCCTCCTGGATGGGAAGCTGCGCCTAGTCTATTGTATGGTTACCCCCAAATTAAATTTACTGGTACCCATTTATACATATGGGTGGAGAGGCAGGGTGAGAGTAATTTGTCTTGCCCAAGAACACAACACAATGACCCAAGCCAGGGCTCAAACCTGGGCAGCTTGATCCCTCCCACAGACAGCTGAGAATAATGAACAAAGATTACAACTCTATTTATCATAGTGGGAAAAGCATACTGCCTTGATCTTGCAACTTTTCTTTCATTTCAATCCTTTCATTATAAAAGAAATATTAAGTAACTACCTCTAGAAAAGTTTCCTATATAGAAAGCAATAGCCATATTGACATACATGTACAAAACATGGCCACAATCTTCAAATTTTACATTTATCATTCCTTTATTACACCATTTCACTATGATGTTAGGTCAAAAAATGTGCAAAATATGAGCCCATATAATTAAAACTTTTCTGCAGATTCATATTTTGTTCTTGTCATTTGCACGAGCCTTACATGATTGGTACAATTTTCAGATGATGCAGAATGTATTTCAAAATCTGCAAGCTGAAATACTACAAAACCGGCAACATGATAGTATAGTAATAAATCCTTTATTGGATGGTAACATGTAATACATGTTGCATTTTGTTCATTGCTCTGATTTTTCCTTGCCCCCTTCAGGCTACGACACAACTCACAAAATATCTGCACACATTAAATATGTTTTAACTAAACCATCAAATAAGGTGTATGTACATAAATTATATACATGTATGTATTTATTTAGCAAGAAGTAAATGTATGTGTGCCATACTGTTTGAAGCAAAACAAGCCATATAGAAATAAGTCAAAGCCCCCTTCAAGTCTGAACTAACCAACACAAAAATGTGAATCGTTATTACATAGCGCAATCATACTGCATTGTAATTCTTGTTTACCTCATTTTCTTCTCTCCCATTCTGGTGTAGTCTCCATAACATCCACTTTCCAGTTGCCAAGCAACAGCATTATATAGCCCACCCCCTGTTAACAGCTCATGGTATCCTAACAAGCCACAACTAAAGCTAAGCTTCAAGATCAGCATGAGGCCCTCTGGGTCACCTCCTCCATGAAACTGAGCCCAAGCGTTGTTGAAGTATGCTAAAGTACAAATGTGTTGTAGGTGTGTCGCTAGCTTGTCTCCAGAGGCTTCTATTCTTGACAGTAGTTTGTCATGACAGCCTTGTTAGTAACCAAGTAAAAGAAATACAACCAAAAAGATTTAATGTGACTACACAACAAATTCATTCTATTAACAAAATATCAAACACCACAAGCAGAGAAACATGCACAACTGATTAATATTTATTTAATAATGTATTAATTAGAGCAATTGATGAAAATAGTCAAACAAGCTCTAAAATTTAAAACTTTCAGATTTCAATTTTTGTTTTAAGCCATTCTTGCTGCTGTTGTTGTTGTTGTTGTAGTTGCTGTTGTAAAGAGTTTTTTCTCCTGAAGGCCCACCTGGAACTTCATTATTATCATCAAATGACTGTATTCAGTGTGTCATAAGCACAGGCCAAAGAATAGAGAATGCTGATTTTCCACGTGGGAACTCAGAATAGCCATTCTCCCATAAATTCATTCTAATATTTTGCTTGTTCCCTACTCATTATATGTACATGTATGAGGTACATTTATGCGATGTGCCAATGGGTGAGAGTGGAAAATTTAACAATTTGTCTTTGTAAAAAAACAAACTGACATCAGTTTTTCATGTGTCTGTCCAGTTGTTGACAGTGAATTTCATCATAACATTGTCAAAGTAGTCTGCAGATCCACTCAGCTATCGACAATGTTATGACGAAATACATGATTAATAACAGGACAGACACATGAAAAACTGACACCAATTTGTTAAATTTCACATGTGAAATTGCCATGGCAACATTTGGCACAAAATTTGGCACAAAACATGCGTAAAATTATCCCTTAAATTTTACCGGTCACCATTTGATTACTCATACTAATATCACTTTTATTTCTAAAGGAATTGTTATACCTACATGTACAAATGATTTGGTGACAGACATATATACAGTGTATACACCATGTATGGTGACTCATAAGAATTCCCTTCTCATTAGACCAATTTTGATATATTAAAATTCAGCCTAAAACAATAGACCTCAGTGCGAGGCTCTGCGGAATTAAAAAAAAACTCAAAGCAAACATACCCGCTGCCTCGCCTAAGATGAAAAACAAAGACTGGTGATAAAGAACATTACTCGGGGCTCCTTTTGTCATCATAGTCGCCCAACACTCATCAGAAATTGTACATGGTTCACTCTGACTGCTCCTGCTTCCCACAACTTCTCCAACACAGTGCAAGTATCTTTCTCTATCATCTGGTCTGCTTTCTCGTCTCCCAGAAACACCCCCTAATTCTAAGAATCTGTAGGCTTTGTAGTAAGTCCATGGAGAATTCAGAGCAGGATAAAACAAAGGATCATTTTCTTGCAACAGTGGAACAATCTTTTTCAAAACTTCAGAGACTTGGTTTAGAAGTTCTGTCACATTGCTGTAAGCTTTCAGGCTCAGCTTTATTTTCCCATTGTCTGTCTCTTGTATAATCCTGCGAATGTATCCTGCAGGTATATGCAGAGGCAAATTTGAGAAACATAGCACAACTTCATAAAAATATTTCTAAACAAAGAAAAATAATTGTAGAAGTGCTCGATACAAATACATGCAGAGCGTAATACAAATTAAGATAAATATAGAAACTACAGTTACTTGAGTATCACACTTGAAGTGATCATCAGAGTGTTATTTAGAGCCTACAGTGTACCATAAACAGGCTAATCTGAGTGCTATTCAGGCTACCTGTCATGCTCTTCAGCCTAACCAGAGCTCTTCAGACTTGCCCCCCCCCCTCCCCCCCCCCCCCACTTTTCACCCATCATTCCTGTTTTAAACCAAGCTCTAGAGGAAGAAGTTCCAGCGATCTACAACAGAGTCTCAAAGAATTATGAAACATCTCTCAACATCATAACCTAGACCATAATCGTTCGCAGTGGAGTTGGACCTTGATCGCGACACAGTGGGCTCACATAAACGCAGCAGTTTTGTTGGTGAGCGCATGCATGCGAGCCTAAACCAGCGTTTAAACTAGTTTTACAGGTTCAAAGTTAATTTATTCGTCCATGACACTGGACAGCGGTTAACTCAAAGGAATTAATGGTTGCTCACAATGGTTTCTCTCTCGTTCGGCACATGAGAAACCAACTGCTCACAGGGGATAGTAAAATATGTCAACTAAAAAAAGATTCTGCAAAATGAGAAGAATTTCATGAAACTTTACTCAGGGCTTCTGATACTTTGCACGGTTGCGGGGCCGCGAATTTCAAGCACATTCGTAAAATCCCACAAAATTCACAAAAACACGCAAAATACCACAAAATTCTCTAATAATCGTACCAAATACATGTCGGTACAACATATTTGAAACTTATCTTGGCTGCTGGAGCCCTTTACGTGCCGTAAACTCGCAAATTTATCGTGAAACTTCGTCACTGCAATGACTAAACAACATCCAAAACTACCGGGCACTAACTGTGGCCACCATGTAAAAAGCTTTGCCGCTGACTCATTTCTTGAGCGCATTGTTGTTAACAGAGTAAATGATGATTTCTGTTAAAAAGAACCTCGTGGTCAAACAAATACAACACGTACGATAGTCCAAACGAGTTGCTCAAATTTTCCTGCAAAATCGGCCGTTTTTTCCGCGAATTTGTCTCTGAAAATCACGCGAAATTAGACTCTTTGTTTCCACGACCTATCATAACCCCTGTAATTACTTTACAATACCTTATATTGTTTTGTGAATTTTCCTTGGATGGAAATCAAAACTGTTGATTAAAAAATCACATGTGGACGGAAAGGGAACCAAACTGGCCCTGGATTTAACCGTAAGTTTTATGCCTTTGATACATTGTATCGCTCTCCCCGATGCCAGAAGAGGTTAATCCTCGTGCACCGGTACACAAGAACCGATACAAAAGCTCTAACAATATATACAACAGCTAAAAAAAGATGGTTATGCTATCAGTGTAGCGGTACACCAGGAAACAACCCCAAAAGGAACATTTTTTTTAGCTTCTTTTGTAAACATGTACCTTCTGCAACTCGCAGCCCAAGCACGGCATCTGAATCCAAGTACTTGTATTCGTGGTTAAAATAAGACAAACCATTCATGAAAGCCTTATAAATATCCTCGAAATTACTGTCATCCACGCCATCTTGTGATGAGGCAACTTTCAGCAAAAAATTTACCAAGATAAGAGTAAAACCCGAACGAAAATAAGCCGACATAGCAAAAACAGGGCTTGCAAGACGAAATGAAAAACACACTCCAAAAGGACTGGGTAAGAACTTAGGTGTACATCCGCTGAAGGTTGCGCGCAGGCGTTAAATGTGTTGGCGCTCAGAGACTGAGTTTCTGAAACTGAGCGGGCACAGGCTTAGTGCTAGGCCAAGGGTGTTAAGTGAACTTATAACTGGGGAGAAAGCCAAAAGAGAAAACCAACATGAAACAAACTAAAATCATGGAAATTATGCTAGAGAAGCAAATTAAGAGGATAATCATATAATTTCTATAATAAGAAACAAGATAATGAAGCAGAGTCAATGTCTTAGTGATCACAAGCTTTCGACGCTGTCACAGCCTTTTTCTCAAATGAACATGGCGGATATTTGTCAAGTGAAACAAGTCACGTGCCAAAACATCCCCGGAAGCTCATCCCGGAGGTTCAAATCCACGGTCTCGATTGAGCGTCAGGGACTAGCACAGAATTTTAAAGACCTCGCCATTCATACATCTTCGGATCTTCTTCGGTCGTCTTCGGCAGTATTCGGAAATTGTTCGGAAATGTTCGAAAAATGCTCGGGAACGTTAGTCTGGCCTTCGGAACAATTTTGGAAAATCTTCGGAAAGTGGTCGGAAATCTTTGGAAAATCGTCAAGAACGGCGTCATCAGCATGTCCATATAATAAAAAGAACACGGCAAAAACAATATCTCACGAGTGTCGTGAGATATAGTTCTTGCCACTCGAACATAAAATTCATACCTTCTCGCCACCGTGTAATATTCTCTATGTACAATGATAATTGTGGGCCGATAATCGGTGAGTAAAAAATGGTACTCGATTGGATTGTGTAGTCCTTGAATGATTCATTTCCAGGGGAATGCAATCGTTCCAAATACGACCCTAAAAGCGTCGTTAAAAGAAGAACTGCCGATACAACCACAAAAATGCATCGGCAAATATGTGACCTCTCACGCGAAAACGTTCCTTACGGCCTCCGTTCGAACGGCTCAACGCACGGCAAGTGAACGGATAATTTGAATAACGATAGTCAATTTACTTGTTCCAAGATATCTTCAAACTACTTGGTTCTATATGAGTTAATAACCATTGAATATAATGAGTAATGACTATAGAAACGATTTAATGAAATGCAAACTGTGAAGGTAAATGTGAGGGATTAATAAGATGTGGGCTGTGTAGGTATATGTTGGGAATTAATACGATGAAAGCTGTGTAGGTATTTGTGGGGGATTAATGAGATGTAAGTTGTGTAGGTATATGTAGGGGACTAATGAGATGTAGGCTGTGTAGGTATATGTGGGGGATTTAATGAGATGTAAGCTGTGTAGGTATATGTGGGGGATTAATGAGATGTAGGCTGTATAGGTATATGTGGGGGATTAATGAGATGTAGGCTGTGTAGGTGTATGTGGGGGATTAATGAGATGTGGGCTGTGTAGGTATATGTGGGAAATTAATGAGATGTAGGCGGTGTAGATATATGTGGGGGATTAATGAGATGTAGGCGGTGTAGGTATATGGGAGGGATTAGTGAGATGTAGGCTGTGTAGGTATATGTGGGGGATTAATGAGATGTAGGCGGTGTAGGTATATGTGGGGGATTAATGAGATGTAGGCTGTGTAGGTATATGTGGGGGATTAATGAGATGTAGGCTGTGTAGGTATATGTGGGGGATTAATGAGATGTAGGCTGTGTAGGTATATGTGAGGGATTAATGAGATGTAGGCTGTGTAGGTGTATGTGGGGGATTAATGAGATGTGGGCTGTGTAGGTATATGTGAGAGATTAATTAGATGTAGTCTGTGTAGGTATATGCAGGGGATTAATGAAATGCAGACTGTGAGGCTGTGTAGGGGATTCAGATGTAGGCTGTGTAGGTTTATATGGGGGATTAATGAGATGTAGGCTGTGTAGGTGTATGCGGGGGATTAATGAGATGTAGGCTGTGTAGGTGTATGTGGGGGATTTAATAAGATTTAGGCTGTGTAGATTTAATGAGATGTAGGCTGGAGATTTAATGAGATGTATGCTGTCTAGGTGTATGTGGGGGATTCATGAGATGTAGGCTGGGTAGGTGGATGTGGGGGATTTAATAAGATGTAGGCTATGTAGGTGTATGTGGCAGATTTAATGAGATGTATGCTGTGTAGGTGTACGTGGGGGATTCATGAGATGTAGGCTGTCTAGGTGTATGTGGGGGATTTAATAAGATGCAGGCTGTGTAGGTATATGTGGGGGATTAATGCAATGTAGGCTGTGCAGGCATCAGTGTGGGAGATTAATGAGAAGTTAGGTGTACGTGGGGGATTCATGAGATGTAGGCTGTCTAGGTGTATGTGGGGGATTTAATAAGATGTAGGCTGTGTAGTTATATGTGGGAAATTAATGCGATGTAGGCTGTGCAGGCATCAGTGTGGGAGATTAATGAGAAGTAGATTGTGTAGGTATATGTGGGGGATTAATTAGATGTTGGCTGTGTAGGTATATGTAGGGGATTAATGAAATGCAGACTGTGAGGGGATATTGGGGGATATTTAGGGGTTGGTTGAGAAAGAATACTTGATTATATATCCAGGAGGTATTGTTTTAAGAGAGAGATGTAAATATTGCGGTGGAGTTAACTAGCCGCCCAACCATCCGGGTGGTGTCGCACTTATAAAGCGGAAGAACAAAAGGCTTGGTTTTGAGCCAATGAGAAAGCACTGAGGTCATAGCCAAACTGGACAAACGAGGTTCTGATACCGGCTTGATTATTCAAAATGGCGGACATACCTTAATTTAAGGCTACAATATGCTAAATTGTCAAACATTCTTCGCGTGCACGCTTATGTTCTGTAACGGCTTTGTAATTTATGCTAACATACAGTTTTAAAATATTATATTGAAATACGCGTTCACCTTGTGTATCTTGAGTTACAGTAGCCAGATTAAGCCTTGATTGATGAGGTTCGTTTCAATTTCTCTCTGCTATCTAATATTACACGTTGCAGCAATAGGGTGGACCCAATTCGTTGACAACGTCTACCGTCTACGAATGCCTACGAGCGAAAACAACTGCCGGTGCCTCGCCGCCTAAAGCATCATAATTTTCAATGTTATTCCACCAGATATCATTGTCTCCGCAACACTTTAGATTTGAGGTCAATTAAGTGGCGAGATCCCTGAGAACTGCAAGCTATGGAGAGAGAAATACTGTAATAATTACTTGGTTTGGAGTGCGAAAGCCACGAGTATCAAGACCTATCAACTCGCCATGTTCAAGCACGCGATTGATGACGATGACCTTTAAGTGTTCCAAGCCTTAAGCTGTACTGAAGAAAAAGATGCTAACGATTGCCGTGTAGAAATGGGGAGGATAAACAAGTATTGCATCGGCGAAGTAAAGTAAACGAGATTGTTTCAGCAGGAGGGAAAAACTTCCCACCGAAACGCTCGACAACTTAATCGCTGAATTAAACTGAAAACCTTGGAAAAGAGCTGCAATTTATGTGATTTTTTTACGGTTTTTTACACGATACTCTCATCTGGGTTTGATTGTCTTGGGATAAAACATGAGCAAAACACAAAGCAGCCACTTAGGATGACAGACCCCACGTTAAACAAGTGTATCGACCTTCCAGCATCCGAAATGCAAACATAGGGATCTTAACAATGACGACGGCGACGCCGAGGACAAAGCCTTGTAAAACTGAATTTCTCCAGGATGCCGATGGCTCTATAGCCTCTCTCAGGCTAAATGTGTTATGACGGCGTTCAATTCAAAATGGAAATACGAAAATTAGCAGTTCGACGTCTCACCGGTCATTTTGCGTCGTTGTTTTGCAGAGGACGGCTATGAACTGTACAAAGGTTTACTGAACACACTTGTACAGCCATTGTTTTCCTCATTAAACCTTTTGTTTGGTGGTGCTCATTGACATCGTGGTTTGCTCCAGACTCCGTCCACACTACGCCTCAGGAATTTAAAAACGCATAGAGCTTTATTTCTACGGTTAGGTCTACGGTCCGGGGGAGTAATCCGTCCCGAAAACGGAGCTTTTCGAAAACGCTCTTCAAACCGGAGGAATTTGAAAACGCCGGCTTTGAGTTTTCGTGTGGACGGAAAACATATACAGCGGTTTCGACAAAGGCTGTCCCACACAAGCGTAAACGCGAACGCGACAATGCCGATTGATATTGTGCCAAATATGGGTAGTAATAGTTTGGCATTCCTTGTTTGAGGTCAACAATGCTTCAGGGAAAAAATAACAAATATACGTGCTTGTGCTGTGTCGCTCTGTCATGATGAAATGCCTTTAGCTTCAATCAAGCAACCGTTGCTCGCCATTACCCATAATACCTTTCGACATTGTCGCGTACGCTTTTGCACTTTCGTAGGGCAACCTTTCTTAAAACAGCAGTGTTTTAAAACGGACCTTTTAGGACTGTGGAGAACCACGTGATTTCCCTGGCCGAGATTTTCTTAAACTAAAATATAAAACGACCGGTGATTGTTGCGTTTTTAAATTGTTCCGGTGTAGTGTCGACGCTTCCTAGGCTCCTAATGAAGTCAATAATTTTTAACTTTTATTCACAAGATCTGACACTGAAGAAGCTTTATGCTAGGACAGATATTTTTAAGTAAAGCTATTTTAATAGGATTGTCCATATGTGGAAAATGCTGCCACTGTCAATTCGTCATGCTTCTAGCATCTCTGGTTTTAAAAAGGGAGTAAAGAATTGCCTAATTTCAAGAAATGTTTAATTTAATTAAGCTGTTTTAGAATTTTTTTTCCTCTTTTTTCCTTTTATCAGGTGGTCTGCCTAGTATGGGGACTTTGGTTTTTTTGCTGACCATCCTTATGACCATTTTATTCTTGTATTGCTTGTATTTTCCATGTTATCTTCGCCATTAACTTGAATAATAATAATAATAATAATAATAATAATAATAATAATAATCAGACAGCGCTCTTCAATGAGTCCAAAGAGAAAAAAAACGGGAGGAGGTCCCGCCCAAAGGAGAAATATACCATAAATAAACACCGCAAACAAAATAAATATTTAGGAGTGGAACGAACTCTTTGAGGACCTCGATCAAGTTTAATATTCGTTATATGTTACTAGCATTATCATTATTTATTATTATTATTATTATTATTATTATTATCGGTCGACAAACTGGTAAAAAATAACACTGAAGCTCATAGTCCTTTTGCAAGGTTTAACTATTTTCAATTGACTTCTTCCTATGATTTGTATCACAATTGTTTGGACCTATAGTAGCATGAAAATCCATGAAGATCAAAGACATCAGAGGTCAAGAAAAGGATTTGCCACGATTTGATGATCTCTTTTAAGACTCTATTTACCATTTACTTCGAATGAATGCTATCCTTCTAGTTCGAAGGACGTTCACTTATCGCGGAAATCTAATTGGTAAATCACGCATCACGTGCTTGTAAAATAGCAAATCATGCATCACGTTATGATGTCTTGTCCCGCGTCACGCGGCTAATCTATCACGCATCACGCTGCTGATTTTGGGGCGATCACGCGTCACGCAAAAAGCGTTTGCAACCCTCAAAATGCAATGCAACCCTAATGCATCCACAAAGTAAACGTCAAGCCGGTTTTCAACAGGAATTATTCAAACGTGTTACTAAACTTCAAATAACAGCTGCAGTCGGCGTCATGCTGTGGACCCTCTAGAAGTTCCACTTGTTAAGAGAGTCTCAATGGGGGCTTACCTTGGACGGCTGACGGTTGAAAAGTATATAGACCTTTTTGACGGTTGATGGTTGATTTTTGGTTGTTTGACGGCTAGCTGACGGTAATATATTTTTTCCTTATTTGAAGGTTATCTGTTTTTTTCACTCATAATCAATATGCTGCAACGAGTGTGAAGTCTTTATTGGGGGGAATGATGGTCGAGTTCGTTCTTTGCAAGTTTATGGGCCCAGCCGTCAGCAAAGTCCATTAACGTGGAAAAAAGAACGAGACCAATGTTTCACAATACGAACCGAACAAAATAAAGTATTTGCTTGATGAAATAATCCTTTTGATGGCGCTTCTTGATTAAAACTTTGCTGGGTAATTGATTCGTCCCTGTAATCTACTCTCGAGAAATATTGTATAACCATTTATTTACGTTTCTCAGTTCGTTAAACTCAACTTGTCTACCAAATATGAAGGGAGGAAAATTAAGATTTCTTACTTCATCTTAACAACAAGCTGTTCGCTTTTGTGCAAAGGTTTTAAAAAAGCAATTTAACACACGGAAACAAATTCACGAGTCATTCATTTTAGCGATCCGTATTGTAAAATTCGGACCCCTCAGGGAATCAATCAGAATTCTCCTTGTCATCGCGTGCCAGTTTGCAAATTCTAAATTGAGATCAGTAACAACACCGGCTGCAATCATATGGCTCACACTCAAATCATAACAAAAAATGGAGACAAAGTCATTGAGTCAAGATACCACTGCGCAATGAGATCGTGGTCTACCAAACTATGTTCAGACCAATCCAGAAATACGCTACTCTTTCAGGCATTTGCATTTTCATATAATGGTTTTACTCACTCCTGCTCACAGTGAGGCATTTTCAGCTAATCTTAACAAGACCAGACTACAACAGGAGCGCCGAAGATTCTACCCGGAGGTAGAATTTCTTGGCAGCTAATTTAACAATTTACAAATGCTATAATTTGGGACAAAGATAGTAGTCAATACCAGCGAAAACTTCAGAATTTATCAGTAGACTGCGACTCAAAAAGGACAAAAACTGAAGAAGTTCTAAAACTTCATGCTGGTATCAAATTCATGACTTTCTTCCCTTAAAGGAGTTAACTCACGGCCGCTAATTTGAGTAATTTTGGCCACGGAAAAATTTATCTTTAAATTGGAGGAAAGCTGAAACCAGCAGTTTACTAAGATTGAAAAACACCAAGGAGATACTAATAAACCATAAAGGAACAAGGATGGAGAAAATTGACGCAGATTACAGACGTCCGACGAACTTGAAAAATTTAGTCTAAACTTTTCAAGATGCGCAGACCTTGAGGTAGCTCCTAGAAGCCTCCTTAGAGCATTTTTTTTTCTGTTTTTCCCTGACACATACTAGCATGATCGCGATAATCTAAGGACTGGCGGGACGAGAAAGTGGCGCCCGGCGTTTCATCTCAAAATTCAAATCCTATTTTGGGCCCAGCTAACAAGAGCACGGATTATATGACCTTACCGTGGGTAGAGTGAAAATTATTAACATTAGGGACATTTTTCTCATTCTTTCCAAATTAATCATATCCCAGCTCTAGTATCTGGAAACGTCATGTAAGTTTTGCAAGGTGTCGACAATATCTTTATCAACCCTAAAGATCAGACGCAACGAGACTCTCGAGCTCTTCGTAAAATCGTTTTGTGTCTTATTTTACTTGTTTTCGTTTCGATTCCTTCAAAAGATCAGGTGATGCAGACCAGTGTCGTTTATTCTTTATATCTTTTTTTCTAAATTGTTGTTTGCTTATTATTATTATTTTTTAATGCAATAACGTCTAGCTTTTGGACTGAGGCTCGACGTTCTTAGTTTTGGTTCTTTTCCTTTCATTATTTATTATTATTATTATTATTTTTTTGCCATTTCAGCTTAAGGTGTTTTCAACATGTTCTTAAGTTACCATTCCCAATTCCAATTACTCAAGTTATCGGTAGTTTATAGATAACCATACGACTTTGGGGTGGGGGGAGTACCACAAATAACTATTTTTCTTTTTCCCCATCAACATTAGTGAGTATGTAGCCTTTATCGAAAGTCTGCGTAAAAGGAAGCCAATTCTGGTTGGCTGCGGACATATTATTTAGAACCATGAACTACAGTGTAGAGGTCTGAAATGGGGTATCGAATTTTCGCCCAGGTCTGAAAGAGTATTGGAAGTCACAGATTTTGGCCTGAAATAGGGAACGGGCCACAAGGTTCGGGCCGCACACCCCCACCAAAGACATTGGCGAATACCTCCCGCCCCGAGCATACAACCAAAACATTTGATTATTGGACTGTTACAGTGTTCCTACTGATCTTGGTTGTCAAAGTTGGGTTGGACGTAGCCTGTACACTTCTAGTAACTTCAGTTTTTAAGGATCCGCTGACATTTATAGTCCTCTGTTTTTTCAAAAGGCACGCAATGGCCTCTTTTAATTTGCATGTCGCATTTGCACAGCAGTTCAGGTTGTCCAACGAACGCCTCGCACAGTCTGAATCGCATTGAGATTTAAGGTTGAAATAAAATTAGTCCCTTTATGCGGAGAAAGGATTGCAGCATACAACAAACTCTTCACTGTTAAATTGTCTTCAAAATATCATTCTCTTTTTTTTTATATTTTGAGCTATCCGCATGCTGTGAATAGTCAATTAAGCGCGGCGTCTGTTTAGGACCTTTCCGGGCTACCTCAAACTACAGGTGCGATATTTCGCAGTATATTTGGGTCGAAAAAAGCGCACCAAAAAAAGGGGAAAAACAACTTGGTGTGGTCCAGAATATCAAGAATCCGGAGCCAGTTCCCGCCACTTTTTAAGCACAAAAATTAAACGTAGAACATTGCATGTACTCGTGGACGCTTATGATTGACTAGCTAATATTTTAGCTCGCACTTGTCTCATTTGAGTTCTTTACGATAAAGGAAGTCCATCTGTTTTGAATTGACACGATCGCGCGATCAGGAACAAAAGATAAAAAGGACGCAGTTAAAACATTTTTAGATTTCCAAATATTTTATCTTTTTTTTTTTTTAACTGGGAGACGTGCTCGTTTCAAACAGAACGGAAAAACAGCTGTTTGAAGCTATTCTTTAATCCACGATTGTTGATATATTTTCTTGATCTCAAGTTTTATCTGCCGCTGGGATGACAAAATATTGAAAATAATAAAACCTGTGAGAAACGGATGCATTTATGATTTTAAACAGAAGGTTAAATATACAACTCACGCGTGCTTTGTTTCCTTTCTATGCTTTGGTATAAAAACACACCTAATCAAAAAAGACGGCACTGTACCTCCAACTGTTAAATGTTGTTTTAGTGTATACATCGGATAGGCGTAGCACTAAACGCTTGGAAGAGCGTCCGCGTCACCTTCCACGGGGGTTGGCGTTTTCTTGTTTTGTTTTGTTTTTTTTTTTACAAATAGAAAACAACTTAGTCCTTCCAGAATTATAATTCAGTGTTAAAAAGGGAATAAAAACGAAAGCCTTTTAATTCTGTGCTCACAGATGAAGTCACAGCTGTAGCCCTATTATTAACGATACTTGGAAAGCTATATAAACTCCAAAGAACCGGTTAGAATCAATAGCTACTGACGTCTGTAACTGGCTTTGTAAGGTTTCAAAGAGACGAAGACAATTATGAAGAAAGGTTTAGTTGCTTTTTTGGTTTTCTCTGCCTTGCTTTGCAACTTCAGTTCTCAAGTATCAGCTGCTTTTGGTGGCATAGACATGCCGGGTGGAAAAAGATCAAGTATTTTCGATATGGTAAGTAATTATCAGGGTAGGGAGGCGCCGAGTGGAAAAAGATCTCTTCTTAATTTTCGATATCGTCAGTAGGAACTAAGTATAGGGAGGTTTTTAGCAGAAAATAGGAATAAATTTTTGGCGGAGCTACTTCTAAACTGAGACTAGGCCCGAAATTTTAATTTTTGTTCTTAATAAACAAATTCAAATATAAAAAGATTCCTCTTGTAAAAACTGATTTCATGTTCCAGATCTCGAAATAGTTTCGGCGGCCTCAGCCGCATCTATCTCAACACAAATTCTCGTTTCTGTTGTGTTTTCAGTCTCGGATTTTGCGAATGTGGCTCAAGTTGGCATCTCGTCATGCAAGACTCGGATTTTACCATTCGTCACCTCGTTCTTTTGCTGTACACATCTACTAATCTAATCAACACACAGAGGCAAAGAGGTTTAGGATTTAGGACGTAGAGGGGTTGGTAGAAAAACACTTGGGAAAAACTTTTTATTTTCGTTACTTTATTTTATCTTACAGTGAATTAGTCATCGGCTACAGAAATAGTTCATGCTGATCGAAAAAAATAGAAAAGTAAAAAACAAAAAACAAAAAACCCAAACAAACAAACAAACAAACAAATAAAATAAAAATAAAAACTGGAAGACACTCGTTGATGATGACGACACCGGGTACTAGTTTAATACACGATTGTTATGGAGATGTTAGTAAAGACTGTCACAACAATGTTTTTTTTTTTTATAATAATAATTTAAAAAGTAATAATTATAACCAAAAAAAAAAAATCGATTTTAGCTCTGCATTATATAAGCAGCACAGTTCATTTCATTATTCTGTAAGTCTGAGCACTGCCAATTTGCCTGTGAAATGTTTGTTTTTTAGACGGGATTTGTTCGTTTGTATGATTATATGAGCTATTTGTTCTCGTCTGAGACTGTCGCTGTTTTGTTTGTTTGTTTGTTTGTGTTACTATCCATCCAAGTACCTGAAATCTTCGAATTAGCGCCCGGGCGCTTATTTAATTTTTCCCAAATCGTAGCCTGACATTATCATTTTTTTAATGCATCATCTGCGCATAAACACCAACATAAGCTGTTTATTGACATAAAAAGCTGATCCTAAAGTTTAAATCGCGGCACCGTTAGTACTTAACGTGTTCACAAACTGAAACAATGTACAAATCCAATACTACATGACGAAAACTATACACCCTTTGTTGTCTCATTACTCGTCCACAAAATGGGGGCAGAGGAGGGGGGCGTTTATTCGAGGGGGCCGCTTATTTTAAATTTCGGCCGATAGGAGGGGCGCTTATTCAAGGGGGGGGGGGGGAAGTGGCGCTAATTCGAGGATTAACGTAGTTAGTACATCAATGTTTGCGGTGACCTGCCAAACACTAGGGACTTTGCAGCGGGAACGCGGACGGCGACGGGGAGGCCGAAACCTGTGAGAAGGCTGGGGAGAGAACGCCGTTGTGGCGGGAATTCACAAACATTAAGCAGCACCGTCGGAAACCGCGGTTTCCACACTGTCAAGTTTATTGACATTATTGATATTCGTCGTCTGTTTATCAGGATGAACTAGGATGACTTCATTGAAAGAAGTTCGCAATCAACTCTTGATAATCCACGATGAAGGTGTGTCAAACGATGACGAACTTCCACTCTTGTACGATTTAAACCGATCTAATGATCTCGACCAACCTTGATTCCTTTCCTGATTTTAACGTCGATGATTTGAAGACGACGAGTGCCTGTCTGAATTTCGCTTCCACAAACGCAACTTGCCCCTTGGCCCCCTTCTCGCTGAGTTGTACAATGAAGTAAATGAACTTGTCAGCAGATGTTTAATCTGACTGGCGCGACAAATCAGTGTGCCGACTGATAAAGATCTAAGTAAAGCACTGACTTACGACTGAAAATGGAAACAGCTACACAAGGTTTTATAATGCCATTTAAATGTGTTAGAATTTCACCATAATGAGTCATTTGACATTTGAGTACCTCTTGAAAGGAAAAATTTCGATTGAAATTCGTGTAAGTTGTCTTAATTTACATAAGTTTTCAAAAGGATATTTCACGGTACTCACATGTTCGCCGACTGGCTTGAGTTCGCTTCAGAATTCTCGACGTTTCTTTAAAATGAAATATCTCACTTAACAAGAGAAAACAAGCATTTAAGTTCCTCGAAGTTAGTAACACGGGTTATTTAGCGTTGACACAGCAGAGGAAACGAAAGCGAAAACTCACGTTTCCAGACAACGCGAAATGAGCTTCACTCATGTCGGGCCCGAACACAGAACGTCAACCTGTTTCCCGCCAGTTATGTGCAGCGGACCTTTTGGCGTTTCCCTGATCTTATGACGTTCCCGTCGCCGTCCGCGTTGTCGTTGCTCAAAGTCCCTACTAGCGCTTTCTCAACGAAGAAACGTTCTGATGTAATGAGTTTGTCTCTGTGAACGATATGATCTTATTAAAAGACAATAAGTTTCTTTTTTCCAGGCTTCGAAGAGAGAAGCCGACACAACGGGAAGGAATCGAATTCGAGAGTACTGTAGCACATGCAGTAAAGCCTGCAGCGGCATGGAGGAAGAACTGCTGAAAAGGCGGAGAAGATAGATTCCACTGACAGGCATGGCCACAGATCAAGGGCTCGTCATTGACTGATTGTGGAAGAAATGTATTGTCAAGGCACAAAGTTAACTCGAAAATGTTGTTTAGAGAATTAAATTAATTAAAGAAACGAAAAGCAACGATATTTGTGTTTCTATTGTTTCCTATAGCTAGTATAATGACAAGATATGATCAGTAACACTAGGTACAGTTTTGTAGTCTTTAGACACTGTTTGAAGAAGATTCGTCGACATGCGTGAAATAATGGTGCCACGATGTGTTCCCCCCTCAGATCCTCATTAATGTGTCAACAGTGAACCGCATTTACTTTTCCTTACAGACTAGTATAGAAAGTAGTCTATAACCTGAAAACAGCATTTTGAGTGTTTAATCTCAGAAGTAAAAGAGAAAAGACTATCATTCTGTTTATGGCTCGGCTTAGTTTGTGTATAAATTTTAAATATTTTATAAAGTGCTTTAGATTATTTTTACAATTTTTGCGCCATGGAAATGTAATTATTACTAGCTAAGTAGATTTAATTTAAACATGACTGCTCCTTGAAGCACAAGCGGGTCCCAGAAAACTATAAGACTTTTGTTCGAATTCTGTTAACCCTAACCCAGACTGTACGGAAAGCACCCAGGTTCATTTTTAACCGTTTATAGCTTTTGTCAATGTTAAAGTAAAAGCTGCTAAACTTTGCGTCTCTATCTGAAATTTATCTAAAAACAATTTGGTATGACATTTTATCGTTCCGAAACTTAATGTTACCATGGCAACCATATTTTGATCGCATATTTTTTTACTGACCTATGACTGGAGCTCATCAAGCTCCTGTCGGAGAATAACAGTTATTCGAGTTTATCTATGAACAAGGCAGACGAATAGTGAGCAGTACCCTGTCGCAATTAAGAATAGTCTGATACTCAGTCATCATGACATGTTGTTCTGGACGAACTGAATATCCTAGAAGTCTCATTGCTAATAAAATACTCTTGAGTGAGGTTACTAAGGGACCTGGCCGAATAGACAATTAAAATAAATATCAATAAAGTAGATAAATTAATTTTAGAAAGTAAGGGGAAAGATTGCCGGCGGCTACGAGGCAGACTTCTACTTTGGAGACCAAGCTAAACTGTAATTAAGACCTTAGTCGACAGAATCACTCGTCAAGCGGAAATTGTTAAATTCTCGAAAGCGCTCAATCTTATTAGGGAAGTGAAAAAAAAAAAAAAAAGTCAGTGCGAGATATAGTACTTGTAAACCCTGTCTACCAGCCAGGCAACTTCTTACCACTATAGTAAGAATTTTGTACATCTTGCTATTGTCGCTGGCTTATTTCTTTATTGTCTCGGTCTGTCTCTCCAACAGTCTCTTACAGTATAACGCTAAATCATAGGATAACTAATCAATTAATTCTTTATCGCGTTGCATTGAATTGAATTGAATTGTTCACCGGACCACCATCCTAAATAAGGTCAGTGAAATATTTCAGTGTCTTCAATATAAAGCCGGCCATTCTCCTGTTGTACCGGTAGAGGGATATCTTCTTCCGTTAAATTGGATTAGCTGCTAAGATCTGGGAGACGCTTTTTGGTCTTGTCACGCCGCCCAAAGGGCGTCGACGTAGTAAAGAGGCTAAGACCTGGCTAGACTTGCGGAGAGCTTCACACGCGAGTACGGTGTTTCAGTGTCCCAGCGACAGTTTATTTCTGTTGACTAGAGACTTGCAACGGTTCAGTCCACTTAAACACTGAATGCAACAGTACAGTAGGCAGTATGGAATGAATAACATGATGCAACTGAGAGATTTTTCTTTCCTCTTGTGTCCTTCCTTCCCAGGCTCCTCTCTTCTCCTCTCCTCAGCTTCCTTTCTAGTTCTTTCCTTACCTTTCCATTCCATCTTTTTCCTTCCGGTCCTGTCCTGTCCTCTCTTTTTGCGTTGCCTTCTCTCTTTCACACCAGATCCACTGAGCGTGCCACGGTCAGCCTGACCCGTGGTCTGAGAATGCGAGCGCCAGCTGAATCTCTTTGTCTCTTGCCCTGTGTTAAGGTCACTTCTGTCTAATAAATATCAGCCGCAATCACTCAATCATACTTTATTTATTTCTCACAGATTACATTTATAAATTAAATTACTACTTTTTTTGTTCACAGTATATGTTGGCCAGAATTTAGAGATATTAAAGTTACAGTATGGAGTTCAAGTAAACCATTCGGTTTTCTTGTTGGCTCCCACATTTACAATAAAATTAGTTACTTATTGGATTAGTTACAATCAGATCAACAAAACCCTATTGTTTGCAAGTTTTTTTTTTCTTCGCAGTTTTAATTAATTAATTTGTAATTACATTCTTGAAAGATGGCTTCTAACTGTGTGATTGTGAGGGAAAAAAAAAAGACAAAAGCAAAAAAATTCACGTGCTCGGTCAGATACTCTAAAAGTGACGATTGTCTTATCTATGTTGATGGTCGAACCACCCTGTTGCTGTTCATAGTTTGCAGAACCATATTTTCAACCCGCGTTTCAACTGATTTTATTTAATTGAGTCTGCACCCGTTACCAGAATCATTTTTACCTGGCCTCCTTCCCGAGGTCTCATTCTCTCTCGATTCTCTCCTAGAGAAAGTTGTTCAATTCGCAAATTCTGCCTCGTTTCCCTGGTCAAGCCTCAGTTCGGCAAAATTTATTCATTCTTCTTGTCCCGTGCTGCTGTACCTGTCATAAAATGCCCCGCTAAACTGCCTGTCGTAATGTGCAGGTAAAACTCCGACGGCGTAGATGATGCCTCGCAAATGGCGGTGAGCCTCGCGCGTCGCTCTCGCAACACGCACACTCGTGGCTGCAAGGGAAAAACCGTATTTCCCGCAGGCTGTATATTATGTAAGATCATTAGTTTCGCAATTATTTGCGACTTAATTTTCTGAATCAAACCCTTGCTGGGTGTCGGCACAAACTAGCGTTTCTTTTACAGGAAATTCACCGGATATCAACAATGTGACCTTGATGTTCTCAAATCAACACGGCACATCTTGCCTGCGTGTATTACAGTGTCGAAAGCGGATTTGAATGGATTATAAACATGTTTACTTTTTGCTCAGAAACGCTCCGTTCCAGTCTTTCCTATTCCTATTACTATAATTTGTCACCGCGACTGAAATCGTCTTTAGATTATCCGATAATTTCGAAATCCAGGACGAAGTAGCAGACGTTTTCCGATTTGAGAAAAGTAACCGGAAATTGAAAGACTGTGAAATGGAAACTGGCAAACACAGGGGCACAACGACGATTTGATGTTCAGTACCATGGAATTCACGCCTGAAATTCGCGCAACTTTCACCTTTCGCCTTTTTCGACTCGGCGGGCGTTTGGATATACCATTCCCCCAAAACAAAGCAACTCGAAGGTTTAAATTAACGCGGAGAATTTCCTAACGCGTGCTAATCCCACCTAATCCATGTTACTTGCGACGGGAACGGCGACTTTTCGCGACAAAATGAATTTTCAATTGTCTCCTTTGATTAACTCCGACTTCATATTTCTAAGCGAGCGTCACTGGACTAATGAGTCTTGGTTTATTTGTGACATGTCACCTTTGATTGTGTTCAAACAATGCCCCACCCCGAGTGCATTCAGCACACGCATAATCGATCGAGTGTTCATTTACACAATTGCCTCGCGCGCTTTTCGGACTTCGAAAAGCTCGGCGCTTGAAGAGAGAGTCGGGAATCGTAAGGAACATGAAAATCATGCTTGCTGTCTGCACTTTTCTGCAGCTGTTTGTCTTTGCGAACTGTGTGAGCCTGGAGGACTTTTTCTCCTTTGGCGAGGCGGTCGGTGATGTGAAATTGCCAAACAAAAAGCATGTGTTTGGTAAAGTGTTTAACCTCTACAGCACGTACTCATTTTACAACAAGGGCTTCAACGACCTACGAGTAAGTGAGTTTTCAAGGTTTTACTTGCGATGACCACTATTTAGTGCACTATATAGAGTAGTTTACGGATTAAGCCATCTTTCATTTTATCTGATGCTGTGGAATTTTTTTGCGAGGTATTCAAGCAACACCCCGGTAATGCATTTAGTGTGCCTTGAATGTTTGTTTTCTTGTAGATCATTCATTCAGTTCGGTAAACCTAATCTGAAACCAATTGTCTCTTAATAAAGTACTCCGTAATTCTTTTGAATTAGAGTAAAAGTCCATTGCATTTGCGGCAAAATCCCTTTCAGAGAAACGAGTCTTTTTGCGCTAATGGTTCGCAAAGAACTGTTTTGTGTTAAAGATTTCTGCAACACGGCTCTCCTTTCCTTTGACAAGCCGTCAATTGTTTTGAGTGCAAATCAAACACGATGGCCGATTGCTATCGAGACTTTTTAGTTTACCTCCATTTTTGCCCCTTAAAAAGTATAATGGCACGAGGTCAAGACCTGTCGAAGAGTTTGTCATTTTGAGTCGCGGAGAATTTCAACGCCCTTGCGAACATCCGCAACGCCAGTTAGCAAAATTTCGCAACCAATGACGAGTTGATGACCCACTGCATTAACTTTATCTTTATTTAATAATTCACAGCTATTCAATTGCATTCCAACAGGCTGGCGTTTATACAAATGTGTGTTGATAAACAATTGAGACAACGATGTTTTTAAAAATTCCAGGCTGGCAGGTTATTGAGAGTTTTGAGGTTATCTCTGCAAGGCAACTTTTTATCTCGGAAAAACGCGTGAGGCCTTTCCTGATGGTGAACTTGCGCAGACTTTGAAATATTGAAGTGGCGTTTTCTGTGTTCGTGGGTGGCCTGTTTTGGCGGCAAAATGGACCTTTCATAGGCCGATTTGTTTGAGTTGTGAGGCGATGGAAAAACATTGCGTTATTCTTGACACTATAATAGCAGCAGCGGTTTTGGGGGTTTCGTAAAACTGCAAGTTAGTGGCGGGAATGAAGTCTCACAATCAATCAGCGCTGAAAATCAAATGCGATAATACCGGTGATTTGCGAAAGCGGTTTAGCTGTCAAAAAGGAATTATGTGTTCTCTCTCTCTCTCTTGGAAGCGGCTAAATCTTGGCTTCATTGCTAGCAAAAACAATCAGATTTGTTTTAATTGGTTCTCAAGCAGTCTTCAGGGTAAAACGTCTGAAAGTGCAAGAAGATTAAAAATGCATGCCAATGGTGTTTTTAGAGGAAAACCCATTTGGAGCGTAAATTATGCTCTTTTATCATCGCAAAATATGCAAAGGATGTTAAGACGGTCACGGAGGGCATAGTAGTTTATTTCGTTTATTTTCCTACTCAATTGACCTGAAATATTTTCCCTTCAAAAATGTCGTGCGTCAAGACTTTAGTATGATGTTGTAATCCAGTTAATGTGAGCCGGTTACAAAGCTGCTTAGCCGGGCTTTTCATTCGCTGCCCCGTTTGCTTTCTACCTCGGCGTCTTCTTCATTAGGCTCGATTTCCGCCGCTCTCTCGGGGGTGAGTGCGGTCTCATTTCCCGAAACAGCGGCTGGACATGAAGCCTACTTCTTCATCAAGGGTCTAGGGTAAAAGTGAGCGACTTGAAAAAAAAAAAAAAAAAAAAAAAGAAAAAAAAAAAAAAAGGAAAATCGGCATATATAAGTCCGGATTTCGCCTTCTACTTAAAAACGTTAAACCAATCGGCTGTAGTCAAGACACTCAACTAATTGTCTATTAAACGTCGCAGCGCTTTAGTAAGATTTGTTTTAAATCATACACTTTGTTCAGTGCCTCTTGTTGATCGGTATACATAACGTTAACACGCCAAGTTCATATTTCACCTTTCCTCTGTTGTTTTCTCCTGTCTTTGATTGATTTCCACTGCCAGCATTCCTTCGGTCCATTTGCGCACGATCTAAACCGCGCAGCTGGCGGTTTGCGGTTGTATTTCACTCAACAGGCTACTTACATGTAGGCCAGCACGTTTCTCTGCTCGCCCAAATTTTCTTTTCAGTAGGTTGTGTTTTAAGAACGATTTGAAACAAAAGCACATACTTTGTTTGTTTATTGATATCTAAAATTACATAAACACCGTTAGTAGCTTAAGGATTCTTAAGCAGGGTAAAATATACCCAGGGAAATGATAAGGTGATTGACGCAGGAGAAAACACAACAAAAGCTAATAAATTAAACGAAACACCTAGTGCTGGTCACGTGACTATCAGCATTCCCTGACGTTCGTTTTCGCTAAAAATCCGGGAACTCGAAAATTTAATGCAATCATTTGGGTTTTAACAATAATAGGCTAATTTCAATATACTTAAACTCTAACTTGGCTCCGAGGCTTGGGTAATAAAACAAAAAAATCACATGGAGGTCTGGGGATGAGTGACTGATTTCTTTTGTTTTACTCCGCCAAACTTCGAGGCCAAGTCAATATTTTAATCTATCGCAATTGGCCTGTTCTTAATATGTATTCGTTTTCTTCTATCATAGGTACATGCCGACGGAATTATCACTCTCGGAAAACAAACTTTCTCCCAAGCTGCGCTACGACACAGGAAATTTCCATTTCCGCCTAATGTCCCATCCATAGCAGTGTTCTACGCACCCATTGAAGTGAAAAACGCCAGTGAAGTATTTTACAGAGAAACTAGAAACGAGAGCATCGTCAAGAAAGCAACGGACCAAGTTCGCGTGAGTTTTGTCAGAGAGAAAGATTTCCTCGCCACGAGTGCTTTCATCGCTACGTGGAAGAATGTGGCGCATGCAGATGGCAAGTTTCCTAACAAGGTAAAATTACCCCCCAAAAGTGTTCCGAGAACAACTTTGCAAACACTACCAGCAATCAAGCAGATTACTTACGTGGGGAGAGAAGGTTGCTAGCGAGTGGGCAAAAATTTACCCACCCCACCCCCACGCCTTCCCTCACCCTTCTCTTCCACGTCTATCGTTTGCAGAAAATGTTGGGGCGAAAAGAAAGTGAAAAAATTGTTTTCCTGTTTCTTTTTCACTTGCAATTCTACTGGCTAAGCAACATACACAATCTGTTTTATCCTTTTTAAGAACTTCCTGGATGAAGGCTTGGGGGGGGGGAGGGGTGGGGGGGGGGAAGAGACTTTAATCTTGGGGATATGTAGTCCCGTAACCTTTCTCTAACCTTGTTACGGCAAATGCATAAAAAACTGTCGGAGCCGGTGAAGTGATTCGGTTGGTATGAACTAGGGTAACTACACCATAAAACCTTTTAATTTATTCTTTGTTTTTTGCACTAGAATCAAACCTCTGTGCATACATGTACTTTAGTAGTGTTCTTTCATTTTCCTAGACGAACACGTTCCAGGTTGTCCTCGTAACAGACAACAAGAATACATTCAGTCTGTTCCACTATAAATACGATGGACTGCAGTGGATCAAAGGTTATCATGTGCGTTACCAGGGCGGGAGATTTCTCGATGCACAAGTTGGCTTCAGCGCTGGGGATCAAGTGAGGTACAGTAACGGTATCTAAAAGAGCTAGAAGTCGTTCTCCGGTATTGGATATTGTTGCACGAAATTTCGGAAATGCCACCGTGATTTCAGTAATTATGCCCAAACATCAGGCCCCTTTCACACTTCGCCGGAGAAATTTGAACACAGCTTTATTTCTGCGGTTAGGCCTACCGTACACACGCTATTCAAACCGGAGGAAGTTTGAAAACGCAGGCCTAGCGTTTTAGTGTGGACGGACAACATTTGAAAACGGAGCTTTTCGAAAATGATAACGTCATGATAGTCACGTGATTTCCCTGCCCGGGGTTTCCTCAAACACGACTGAATCCAAAATTTCCGCTAAATAGTTGCCTTTTCAAATTTCTCCGGCGCAGTGTGGACGGGAAACGCTTGGTCCGTTTTCAGAGTAAAATCTGTGTGGAAATTTCTCCGGTGTAGTGTGAACAGGGCCTGAGGCTCCAGGAACAGAACTGCTATGTAGTGTTATGTCTTAGACGTCCAAGAGCAATTTGTGATTATTTTATATCTGCTTCATGGACGACTGATTCAAATTCGTTAATTGCTTCAGAAGAACGTCAAAATCTAACGGAGGTTATATCTTTGATATTTTTCTAGATCCTATTTGTTACCCGGGTCAGGAACCAAAGATATTAAGTTGCTGACTGAGAGGTCCAATGTGCAGTATTCGGGACAATGGATGTTTAAGATCGGATGGCCAAATATGGGAGGTTTAAATGTAGAGGCTGCGGATAGTTACTTCCAAAAGGATTCCGACAAACCGCCCTTCTTCATAGTGGAACAATGTGAGTACTATGGGCAGTCTAAATTGCAGTGAATGGTCTGCTGGCAGTAAGGGACCGTATAGCCCATCTGTTTTATAGAATACCCATTTACAGCTATGAACTGCGGAAGCGAACGTCTGGCGTGGATTGTGAAGATGAAAGATATATTTGCACATAACTTCATTGCTGGTTCGAAAGTCTGTGTAGTGTTAATTCATGCAGTATGTCTGTTATTGATGCATTCGGCATGTTCACAAGCCAGGTTAAGGTTACCAGAAGCGGAAGGGAACAGAAATATGAAACAAATGAAGCAATTCTTAACGCAAATCTCACAGGGTACTTCTAGTAAGAAGATCAGGATAAGATTACCTGACATTTCATCACTGAGTATCCGCGCTAAGCTATGTCTTTCGTAGAATGCCGGAAACGACTAGCAGTATGACTGCTTCCCGGAATCGGATGCTACAGACTACCAGAGTTTGGTTGTGAAGACATGACTGATTATCACAGCGATGATCAATCATTTCTTCATATCTTTCTCCGCATGCAGTTCAAATATATGATCTTCCTTATATTCACTTGTATTCTTCATCATCTACGGGTATATTACAAACTCACAATGTGACCAGCTCCCAGTTGGCTTGATCGCTCAGTTGGTGGGGCACTGCACCAGTTTCGCAGAGGTCATGGGTTCGAATCCCGTTCAAGACTGACTTTTTTGTTTTTTCAGACTTAAATTTCGCAGATGCGATGTTTATATAACTGCGATGATCAATCGTTTCTTCATATCTTTCCCCGCAGTTCAAATAATAAGATCTCGTAGAGTTTGGTTGTGTTTGCTCAACAATTAATCATTTATATCCTCTTGGGTACGGAGGGGATGTGCTGGCTTGGACCGCTGTAACTCTCGTATTTCCAATATCTTCCAAGTCTAACGCACGCACCCTAAAACCGTTCTTCCTATAAACTATACCACTGACAGAAATTCTGGCTCCTTCTTGTTTCAGATTTTGAGGGTTGCTTTAAAGTAGACGCGTATCTTTCTTTATCCAACGCGAGTCAGATTTGGCAGGATGTGAGCATTCGTTCGTGCATGATTCTGTGTCATCAGAGAAATCATAAGTACGCTGCTCTCCACAATGGTAATGAATGCGCCTGCCTGAATGACCAGGAGGTTTCGAGGCTAGAGAAATTACCAGCTGAAGCATGCGACGTTCCGTGCAGCGTAAATGACGAGGAACGTTGCGGTGGGAAGACCGCTGCGTCGATATTTCTGGCTGTTGCCAAATCCATCTTATCCGCTGATGAAAGAGCTGCAGGACTGAATGGTGAGAACACTCGAGACTATTATAAGGAGACCAGGAAAAAAATTGAAATCTCAAAGGGCGGGGGAACGGGTGAGGAGGAGAGGCTGCATTGTATTTCGTTCAAATAATTGTACAAGTAGGTATCCACAATTAGCAGATGGTACTTCCCCTCAGCTACGAAATTTTGACACGTTAGGAAAGTTTTTGTTTTTCTAATTATTTATGTGAAATTGTCATTCTGGCATGTGTTCCATCCACAAAACCACAAAAGTGAACGTTAGTAAAATCTTGAAACCTTGAACAAAGTGCTGTTCATTTGAACGTTTTTAATGCTATAACCGTAATAGTTCTTTTCATCGAGTGTCATAAAACGAAGCCCAAAGTAATGACTCTGGTCAATCACGAAGGACACAGACAGTCCAGTGCACCAATCAGAACTTGAAGCAAATACGTGTGGCTGTCATGAAATGCTAGAAAAGGTGCGCGATGAACCACGTCTTGCTTTGATATTAATTTGGATTGGCTGACCAAGTGGCGCGAGTTATTATTATTATTATTATTATTATTATTATTATTATTATTATCGCGTAGCGTAGCGGTGCAAAACCCTTTAAAAGCGAACTACTTCCAACACAGGTGAAACCTCCCTGTTTTACAATAGATAAATAAAAGGTTCTCCTTGAAGGAGCTATTCAGTAGCCTTCATTTGAATGGTCACATATTAGGGTTTCATCTAGGGTCACATTTACATTGAACCATGTTTTATCTTTTCCTTAGATGTCGATGAATGTGACAACGGTGTATCTCAGTGCCATTCAAACGCGCTTTGTAAGAATAGCGCTCCAGGTTACTGCTGTGAATGCATGAATGGTTACTATGGGAACGGAGTCGACTGTGTCAAGGAAGGTAAGATAATTGTTTGCTCCAGAACTAAGAAGTACTGAGCAAAAAATTAAACAACATGCACTACACATTTTACCCGAACACTGATACAGCAGTAGTTTGTTGTATCTCTGACATTGGGACATTGCCTCCATGAAATTGGGAACAACAAGGCACCTGGAAAGAGTGTATTAAAATAAACATGTTCAGTGGGTTTTTGTTTAACTCTTTATGTCTTGGAAGATGCACCGAAACTGTCATTTCGCTATTTGGTGTTTTAAACACGTCCCTTTATGAACTTCAATTTTTCATCTTTTATCTCGTCTAGGAGAAGTCATTCATTTCCTCGGCAAGTTTTCTGGCATCCTTAATGGTGTAGATCTCCAAGATCTTCGTCTGGATTTAATTGCCATGTCTAGCGATGGCCGTGTTTACGTCGTAATAAGAAGACCACCGACTGCTCTGGCGCATTCTCTGAAGATCCTCACCCCTTTCGCTAACACTGCTGGCTGGATGCACGGTGTAAGCAAAGTCAAGGGTGTTCCCAATGGCTTTAGTGTACTCGGGACAAGGTTGACAAGAAACATGGTGGTCTCCTTTGACTCGGGTAACTTTGTTTTAAAATGTATTTCAACCAGTTGTTGCACGCAGAAAACAAGTAGCACAAAGTGGAACCAAAATCCTGTTCACAAGCAGGATGCTTAAACAAACACACAAACAGATATTTTTACAACGCATGTGCCTTATAACTGTCTTAAACGACGCAATATTATTTCTTTGTAATCAAAAGGCGAGGAATTACGTTTGAAACAGAAGTTCAAGGGTAAAGATGCCAGCGGCCGTTACATCTCCATAGAAACTACGATAAACGGAACAATGCCGGACATCAGCTCTGACTCCGATATCAGAATGGATCCTTTTAAGAAAGTGTATCGTCGTGAGGATCACGGGAAAGTAGAATCCGAAGGGACAACAACATTTCAAGTTGATGGTGAAACCAACGGATTCTCTGTCTTAGAGACCATTGAGTATGATGAACTGAGAGGATGCGATGACAGTTTCTACAGCTTTGATGTGGAATCTAGGGTGCTGTTAACCAAATATGACCCCAATCAGAAGTACGCGTCAGTAGCCATCCAGTCTTACATCGTCAACGCCTCTACACCAGACAGTACGTATAGTTCACTTGATTTGAAGACTTACCCATCGTACACCAATAGAGCTTGATAGTTAAGGCTTTGGGCCATTTTTCACAGGGGCAAAAGTCGGGTGTAGGGCGTTGTTTGAAAGGGTTTGGAAAATCCAAACGAAGGAACTGACATTTGGGCCAATCCCATTAACCCCAGTGCCACAACCGCCCCCCCCCCCCCACCCACTCCCCCACTCCTCAGTCTCGTCACTCGATTGTTTCGCGTTCTCGTGGGAATAGGAGGTGATAAGAGCAGTATACATGTATAATCTGTTGCTTTAAGGGTAGGGTTTTTTTTTTCTCAGCTCAAGGTCAACAAGGTAATGGTAGCCCCTGTGGATCCCAGAAAGTCACCTGTCACGCTAAGGCAAGCTGCTTGAATGACCAAGGATTGAAAGAATGCCGCTGTAAAGACGGTTACCAAGGCGACGGTACCAAATGTGAAGGTGTGTCCTTTAGTCTTTCTATTAGCAGCTTTTAAGCTATAAACGAGCCAAATACTCTTATGACTTTTTGTAAACAGATTTCCGTGTTGAGAAATGTGCGAAATTTCTTTCTTTAACCATAACTTGAACTTAAAATGGAGCGATCCCACCGTAAACGTCTTTGCTCTCGCCAGACGTCGCCAACTTAAGCTAAGGAGATTCCAATGAAGAAAGAAGCAATTCATATGCATGCGCCCTTAGGAACTGACAAAACCCTGGCTATTATTAATATAAAATCCCCCGACTTATGTTCTTCTCATGACTTTGCAAGATAGATATACATGTGTACCTTTTTCTGCTAGATGTGGATGAATGTAAATTGGACGTGGCCGGCTGCAGCTCTTCTGCTGACTGTATTAATACTGAGGGCTCATTCTCGTGCAAATGCCGCAGCGGATTCACTGGCGATGGTTTCAGTTGTATAAAAGGTATAAATTTCCCTGCGTTGCAGTGATTCTTCTCCCTCTGACAGGACTGACAGGATATGTGCGCGCAATAGAGAATGCTATCTTATGCAAGATCGAACTGCTCCGAAAAATGTCATAGCAAAGATACGACTTAGTTCAGATGGCTGGGATTCCCCTGCCGTTTCGGGACTCGGCGAAGCGAATTATACCGCTGAACAAGACGAATCGGCCCACGGAGCAAGTCACGAGAAACTGCAAAAGCATGCAACAGTAGACCTGAGAAGAAGAAAGTTTGATTGCGTCTCTGAAATTAGCAAGGAATGGGATTGCAAACATAAATCTTAAGGTCGGCTTTAGTTAACCAAACCAATGTAAACTTTCGAATAAAGGCGGAGGGAGGAAATTGGTTGCACGTTTGTCTCCGGAATGTAGGGCGCATGCGTATTAAGATAGCCCTCAGAGATATCCCACATGGAAGGCATCGCTGGTCTCAATCAGTATGTATACGTAACGCAATCAATAAAATAGTCGAGGTCCGGATTTGGGGGGGGGTTATCCACTACCTAATATGAGTTGATTCTTTCCCCCTCCCCGCCCTTTGACCTCATCTTTTGAACTTTTAAAATTACAAGTTCAGAATAGGCCCTTTGCAGGATCCGGTCACATGGTACGGAATTAATTATGCTGGGACGCAAGTTACGCAGTGGGACTTCCAAAACAAAGGAAAGTCGGGCTGGACTGGTACAAGTTCCTTTGTTTTGGAGGTCCCACTGCGTAACTTGCGTCCCAGCATAATTAATTCCGTACCATGTGACCGGATCGTGCGAAGGGTCTATTCGGCAAAAAAAAAAAAAAAAGCCTCGGTAAACTTCCTTACCGACAGTAAGGCTGTCCATCAGTAACAACTAGGAGATAGACTGAGTTCTCCTCACGATACGTTCACTTAATTGATTACTCATTAATTATTTATTTTCTTTGTTTTGTTTCCCTTTGTAAGCATAATCAGCTCACACATGATTTGAATTTGTTTCCGTAGTAACCGAACTACAGTGTCCTAGCAATTGTGACCCGGACGCTAAGTGCGTTCAATATGTAGGAGGCTGGAGGTGTGTGTGTAATCCGGGATTTAAGGGCAATGGAATCATTTGTCAACGTAAGTTTGGTATATTATCTTTTATTGTATCTCTCACTTACTACGCGCGTTGTGATTGGTCAATTTAGTTGGCCGCTGCGATTGGTCAATTTACGACCCGCTAAGGTTTAAGGCTGTTTTTGTTGCCAATATCTTTCGTGGTTTATCGCCAAGTTTTCTTAACTTTTGTAGCAAGTAAAAGTTTAAAACTTTCTTTAACTTCAAAACGTGTATTAAAGTGTGCTAACGACTTAACGATTTCAAATTGACTCGTTTTGCTTTCAACGTGCGTCAGAAATTTGAAGCCGTTCGGCGTGAATAGAAATCGTTCCCGAACCCGTCAGACAGAGTAGAGACACACTAAATATCTTACTAACCGATTTCGCGGTCCGTCCTTATGTTACGGATCCGAAACGCTTGGGCTATAAATTGAAGGGGAAAAACGAGAATCCGTAACTTACAGTACGGACCGAGAACTCGGTTAGTATGAGGTATGTATCTCGTACGCTCGTTGTGTAACTGTAGTTGTTAAAAACTGGATCATTGGATGATGCAATTCGAGAATTTTCATTGGCTTAGCCATCATGGGGTATGAATCATTATATCTTACTCTACAAATATGGTAAGCGCACGCGTGATTTCTTGGGGATTTTTTTCTTTTTATTTTAGTTAACGTTTAGTTTTCTATATTTTGGGGGTGTTTTTAATAATGCAATTATTCCACTCGCGCTTGTTGGATGTGAAATGATTATAACCGACTCATATCCAACGCGTGCTCAAGGAATAATTGGTAAGTATGTAGGTATCTAAAGTTTTGTGAGTCAGTTCTGGTAATGAGATCAGAAGAGTTCGCAGAGTTTTTCGCTAATGGTTTACTCTTTATCGTTACAGCTGATGGGTCGTGTGCGGGAGTACAGTGCAGTGAAAACGCCCAATGTACCTACACCGCAGACAACTCGAGGAAATGTGTGTGTAACTTGGGATACAAAGGCGACGGTGAAACCTGTTCCCGTAAGTAACTTTGCCTTGGGACAACGTCGGCGAGTGAAGTGAATTAGCTTTGGTTAATTACCTTCTTGCTTTCTTCTTTTCGTTGATATTTCTTACCGTTGAAAGGAAAATCCTTTAAACTGTTTATAATGTGGCCGAGGGTTGCATTGTTTTCGTTTAAGAAATTGAAACAATTGTTTCCCTAGTTGAAGTAATTGCACCCAAATTCGTGCAATACCTTTTACCACAACATTCAAATAAATGAAGTAAACATTGTTCCGTTATTTTCCTCAGCTCGTGATAAATGTGAAGGGGTAACCTGTGGCACCAATGCGACTTGCGATGCCACTGGAAACTGTGCCTGCGACCGCGGTTTCCAAGGGGATGGACAGCGTTGTGACGGTAAGGGATAACATCGCAAACCAGTTCTGGAAGATTGCGTCAGCGCGCGCGATCCGTGCCCGACCAGCGCTGATTACACGTGATGGGAAAGGGTGCAACAGAAAACATCAGAATGGCTTCGTGTTTTAACATGCACCACTCCTAGAAGCTAAATTATAAAATATTTTACTTCCTGCAGAGCCTGAAACACAGATTTTCTGTTTTCAGAAAAAGAGAGAAATTTGAGTTGTACTTCAAAGAACCCTCGTCACTCAGCTTGGCTTATCTTAAATCCCCACTTTAACTTATCTTAAGTGATAAGAAAGGCGCCTCAATTAGGTTGCTTTATCTTGTAAGATAAAGACAATCTGGTATCATGACAATTTCGAGCGGCGCGTAGCCCGTGTTAAGTCTGTTCTATTTCACGAATTCGATGTTTTACATTGAGAGGTTTTATCTCGTAATCAGTAATTAGCAAAAGCAACTTGGTGGTTCTCATCAGAGAATAAGTGTTTACAATGGATTGCAATATGTTTGTTCACGAAACACTAATTCGTGAACAAACGAATTGTTTCCTCCAATTCAACCTGTTCACGATGTATTGAAATCGATGACCACTCCGTACAGCTGTGCTGTAATTTTCAAGGCATAAAATTACATGTCACGATTCGTTTCAAGCACGGCCGTATCCTGCTTTACGTCAATGTGGTCAGTTTCTTCTCTGTCACGGAACCTCCCGCGGTGAGTATTGAAAAGTTGTTCCTCAGCTCTCTTGGACTGCCCGCACACGAGTGTATCTAATTGTCGAGAGTCGAGAGTCGAGGGTAACATGTCGGGGGTAACATGTCGAGGGTCGAGGGGTAACTTAAAAAGTATATTGAAATAAAATTTTAAAAAAAGTATATATGAAATAAATTGCTGAAAAAATCAAGACAGAATTTTCTTTCTCCAGCTTTTCTTTTTCTTTTTTTATTTTTTTGAGTAAAGCGTTGCGTGACACGGCCAAATGACTTCTCGCTCCTTGTAGTCTTGGGCGGTAGTACCAACAGCGCTCTCTGTACTGTCACGCAAACGTAAACTTTTATCAAAGGAAACATGCACGCTAATTTTCATTTCTCGATATTCACGCTTATTATCTTCATTTAGGACTATAGAACATTATTATAAACCAGTAACTATCTTTGCTTTCATTGTTTTCATGCCTTGTTCTAATACTCGCCAAGCAAACAAAATTAACGTAAACACTGGATTAAAATAGGGTTACGTGAAGTACTAAAGAATAGAGGATAGCATGTCTGTCATCTTATCTTAGCCTTCAATGTCTTCCTGTTTGTCCATTGACTGCCCAAGATAACATTGGATACTTTCAAATAGTTCTCTCTAGTTTATTTAGTATTTATTGGAAACTGTGCAATACTAGACCACCAGCTCTAAAGCAGGGTGTAACCTTAGTCTTTTGAGCGTACGAGTATAGTAAATGCAGTTATTGGAGATCATTTCTACGACCAAAACGTCGCGTGACAAGTGGATAAAACAGACATTGCCATCCCCTTTTCTTTAAAAGCTGGCGAAAGAAAATTCTGTCTTGATTTCTTCAGCAATTTATTTCATATATACTATATTTTTATTTTTATTTTTATTTTTTTATTTTTTATTTTTCACTTTATTTTAATATATTTTCTAAGTTACCCTCGACTCTCGACTCTCGACATTGAGATAGTTACGTTAGCTGGCAATCATGTTCATTTGGTTTCATTTTACCCTTGGCCCTATCTTTGTCCATCAAGGCTTCTTTTCTTCTGAAAAGCTAAAGCAATATATGCTGTTAACAAATCGAAATTAAGAGGGTTTTTTTTCTCAAATCACCAATTACGTCTTGACTGTTACCCTGATTGATAATAAACTCTATTTGGTTAGGCTCTAGTAAATGCTCTCGGAGTTGGAGGGGTGGCGTGTGTGGGGTGTGTGGAAGAGGTGGCTAGGGAGTACGAGAGACAGTTCGTAAGTTGAAATAAGGGCTCCTGTACATCTATAGACTTGAAGATTTCCTTCTTAAAGTTAAAGCACAATTTTACTTTGCCATGTGCAGAACCAAGATATTGCAGCAGATTTAGGAAAATCGGTAAAATATGTTCAATTTAATTGGACGAACGTTGCATTTTTTGTTTTAGATGTAGACGAATGTAAAGAAAGTCAGGACAAGTGTCACAGTGACGCTGACTGCACGAACACCGTGGGTTCGTATAAATGCCAGTGCAAGAAAGGTTACCTTGGTGATGGATTCACGTGTGTGAAGGGTGAGCATTCTAAAAAGAAAATGGATAGATTTCGGTTGAGTTTCCATATATTGATTTACAAACCCCCGCAACATAGCGAACAAAGACGATTTTAACATCTTGAACATTACAGACCCCGTTTAAATTTATGAATGGAAAAGTAAAGAAATCAAATCAACCTAGACATTAGATATCATGTAGACTCAATGGACCTTTCAGGCGATACGACGGCCATTTTGAATTCCATTGTTTCAAATAGCTATGTTGGGAAAATGAATGCTCAGGTGGCAAATGCATCACTGGAAAAGCCCGGACTCGAGAGAGCGGTGGAAATCGAGTCTAGATATCATGCCATAACCTGCAATTCTTTGTTACTGCGAGTTATTGTCTTGATTTTCAAAACTGAGTAAAAGTTTTGTCCTGGAATTAGTAAGAGGAATTTCAATTCCCAGTTCGTGGCTGCAAGTATCAACTTATTTTCTGCTTCCAGAGGAGGTTGGTCAGTTGTGCAGTGGCAAGAAGTGCCATTCACAAGCTCAGTGTCTCGACGATCAGGACAGCCTTAAGTGTGTCTGTAACAATGGTTACCAAGGAGATGGGGTCACGTGCGCAGGCAAGTATCAGTGAATAATTTCCGATATTTTCAAATCACATGCTGCGTGCATCTGCCCAGCGACATGGAAATTGCGACAAATATCGTCCTGGCTTTTTTTTTTTCTTTTTTTTTTTTGGGGGGGGGGGTCTGCAATGTCGCTGTTAGGTTCATTTCCATACTTAGCAGAAAGATATTCTTACTCTAGATTGGGAGGTATTTTCCGGTAAGGAAATTAACGACTTCTTAGGTTCCAGCTTTCCCGCTCTAAATCTCTATTTAGATGCAGGCTTTCATCATGTAGATGCCGACACGAATACATGATATCAGTTACATATATAGTTTTCGGTTAAAATACTTATACGCTTTGCCCGCAACACGAACGAACTGAATCGAGCTCATGTTAGGAAGTTGTTGGTCCTAGTCTCTAGTGAAATAATTTGGTTTGTTTTCTAGACAATAATGAATGTTTGGAGAATAACTTGTGTCATGAATTCGCTGACTGCATCAACACTGAGGGCTCATACACGTGTAAATGTAAAGAGGGTTACACAGGAAACGGACAGGAGTGCACCAGAGGTAAGGTTGCGTCTAAGTAAACACGATTTTCATTTGCGGTCTTTTAATCCGCAGCTACGGACGGTTATGATTCAACGGGGTTACTTCCGTACCAAAATTCATATTACAAGATTTAGAGAAGACCCACATCAGCTTTAGCAGGTTTTCATATGGGTCCTTTATCCCGGTCCAATTGGAATTTGAATACGTTATTGCTGGTGGTCAAATTTTATTTCTGACGCTGTTCATCTTAGTTTCCAGCATTCTACAACCTGTCGTATACATAAAATAAAATTTCCCCGATTTTCGCTTTCACGTTTTAAATGAGAATTCTGAACTTTTCCTCGCCCAGTCATGATCAGAGTACTCGCTGTTGACCCTTACTTATTATTTACCACCTCACTTGTTTTTTTATGTATTGCGTGGCAGATTCCACTGATGGCTGTGGTGGAGAGAAGTGTCACATGTATGCCTCGTGTCAAGTAAAACCTGATACGGGCAAAGAAGAGTGTCAGTGTCAGTACGGCTTCACTGGCAACGGAGTAGACTGTAAAGGTTACTAATAATTTTTGCCTTTTTCGTGTGTGTTTTTCAAAAATATTGTATGCCTACTTTTGCGTTAGTCAAAAGTTCTGTTTTGTTTTCTTTAACCTTTATTTCGTGTCGTTGTTGTTCATGTTTCTAATTACTTCCTAGTCAGTGCCTATTTACTTTGTTCTGTCAAGTTGTATCTTTTCTTTTCTGTTATCGTGTTTAGTGTTTTTGTTTTTCCTTCCTGTATTAGTTAACCTGATATTGTTTGTGCTTTCTAATGCTCTTCTGTTGCAGATTTGAATGAGTGTGCTGAAAGTGACGACATTTGTCCAGACAACAGCACTGAATGTCAAAATACATTTGGAAGCTATGAATGTCTATGCAAGAAAGGATATATGGAAGTTAACCGCAAGTGTGTCTGTAAGTTGTTGATCTATGCTCAAAATATTTTCTCTTGTTAATTGCTCTCAATATATTTTTCTTTTCTCTCCTTTTCTTTTGTTGTTGCTGTTGTTGTTGCTGTTGTTAACTTCTGTGTTTTTGGCGGCTCTTCAGAGCATTTTTCCAAGCTAGGTGATATTTTTTCACACGTTGTAAATGGCCAGTTCCCGTCCATGAGACGGGCCGGGCCTGCAGGGAATCCATAGAGGCTGCATTCAGCGTTGCCAAGTCTTACACTTGTTTAACTTGTTCTGCTGAGTGAAAATACCATGATTACCTTATAAATGTAGTTTTGCTTCATAAAGTGAGTTTGGAATTTGTGGCTACCTACGATTTAACTTTAAAACCAAGGCAGAAACTTTTAAATCAGTTTTAAAGGTTGCTAGCGATAGCTTCTCACGGTGTGTGCCTGTGCATGTGTGTTTATATCTCCAGCTGATGATTCCTGCATGGGTGTGGACTGTCACCCGGATGCTATTTGTGATTCTATTCGGGGATGTTTATGCAAGGATGGTTTCCAAGGCGATGGAGTTAGTTGCGAGGGTAAGCAATCCATGCAATACACACTGTGATCTAAAAGTCCCCATCAAATGTCAAAGTGCTTAAGGAAGAGTGGTGTGATACTACGAACTGGCACAGGAGTTATCAGCTCCTTACTCCCCATTAGTCTTTTTGTAAACATTTTGTTAGTAAATTTAGGTTTACGGTTCGATAAAGCTCAATAAACATCTTTCATTGCTCTTTAAAGTCTTCTTTTTTTTTTTCCTTAGACGAAAACGAGTGCAATCTTACTCGAAGTCCGTGTGACCTGAACGCAAACTGCATCAACACGAATGGCTCGTTTCAGTGTGAATGCAATACAGGATTTACTGGTGATGGATTCCGTTGCGAAAGAGGTAGGTCCAGGTATAAATGTCACAAAAGGATCTCCTTCATTCTGGGCTGTGTCTGTTACATTATTTTTAACATTGGACACTTGATTACGTGGCCGTTTTCATCCGACTTCTCTATCGTTTTTTATAGATAAATAAGAAAAACGATCTTTCAGCCATCGACCCATGCATCTGTTCCTTATTTTGCGGCATGGAGTCACAATCATGACAGTTGAAACTGATAGAAGCTGTTTTTTAATATTGTCCTTTCCTTTCAGCTGAGGGAAACTGTAATGGCGTTGCGTGTGATACCCATGCCCAATGTGTCCAGCCTTTGGATGACGGTCCACCCCAGTGTGAATGTGACAAAGGTTGGGAAGGCGACGGACAAGTCTGTTCTGGTAATACGAACATTAAGTCGTTTGCATTGTAGGGCTAATCAGTTGCATGCTTTAAATGGCGGTACAGGTGATCCTTTTTGGTCCATTAGTGAGGCCATACTTGACAATTAAAATTTGACTTTTGTACTCTGATTAAGCAGGCGTTTCATTCCGTCCACGGCTTGATTCTTCCTGCGCTCGAGACACCTCCGAAATTCTCTGCAGAGATCCGCATAGGGTCGCTGGTCGATGCATGTTAATACGTGTTCGCAAATTGAAGGCCTTATCTTGGCGACGATTCAGAGACACTACGCGAACCGCTGCGGCGCTTCGTCATTAGCAAGGGTTATTTTGTTCGTTTCTTTAGTGAGAAGTGGCACTGGTTACACAGGCTGGTTCGGAATAAATAGTTATGTAGCTCTTTCTGATCACATATTCATGTTATATAAGATAGTCCAGCATTATCAAAAATCGTTTACCAAACGAAGAGCAACCAGAAAGGGCACCCAGACGATACAGTGTTCCACGCAGATTCTTGGCTAAGTACAGAGGGTGAAACAAATAAGTAAACTCTTAACTGATCTGGCATGCTGTATCTAAGACGACTACCTCTCTTTTTACAGATGCTGACGAATGCAAACCCTTTAAAAACTTGTGCCATCCGTTGCGTGCTGATTGCATCAACACAGTTGGTTCGTATAATTGCCGCTGCAGGCCAGGCTACCAAGGAGATGGCTTCAATTGCATATGTAGGTGCCTAATTACGTATGCAGAATGAACAAAATGGCGCTGGTAACATTTTCGTCTGTCTGTTTTTCTGTTTACAGAAGGGCTTAACACTGTTGAAGTTGCTTTTCACCTCGCTCGTCTGTTGGTCAAGAGTAGCTAAGAAGTAACGAAACAGCAATTAAACAAAGAAAACAAACAAAAAACGAAAACAATCTTTCTGGTGCTGTCTTATTATTTTCCCCCTATCAAACAGTTGTCGTGTAATACAAGTCATCCGCGTTTTGTGTCTCTCTCTACCAATCAAGCTACCAGACGAAATCATTACCACCAGACCTGAGTAATACAGTTCTAAGTTTCTCTAATTTGACCGTGTAGGAAATCAGTAAAGTAAGGGTACTGCATTTGTTTTGCAGTCGATATTCGGTTTACCTGAATTTCATTTCCCTTTTTCAGCTGATGGTACCTGTGATGGAGTCCAATGCGATGTCAACGCCACTTGTTTTAAACCGTCACCTGAAAAACCTGGTCAGTGTGTATGCACAGATGGCTGGCAGGGTGACGGAAAGACTTGTGAAGGTCAGAAAAAAAGCGAAGCCATTTGCGTTTTAATCTTTCTTCTTCTTACGTACCTCTAAGGATGTTGACAGGGAGTTTTAGTGTGATATTAGCAAATTCGATAACAGGAAAGCAAATTAACAAGGGTTTGGTTTAGTAGGGCAGCATGCGACGATTAGAAGGAACCCGTAGTTAGGGAGTGACTGTAGTCGATGTGGCTATCTTTAGGAAAATGGGAAACTGGAAAAATAATTTGAAACTTAGTAATTATGGCAATAATTAGTGAAATAAGTTGAATCTTGAAAACCGGCTAAGAAAAACAAGATATACACGACCATTCTGTGATGGGAAACTCAACCTTAGCTCTCTAAGTATTAGCTTTCGGATATTATTGAATATGATTAGTTAAAGCGAAAGTGTCATGTTATGTCTAGTGTATAACCACCTAGGGCTTGTAACGGCGCGCATGCTTGAGGAGGCGATGGATTAAATTTGATTGCTTATAGCATAACCTATTCTGTAAAGAAATAGAAACCAATGATGCGGTTCAAATCGGTATTTTAAGATTTCTCTCTGTTATGATTCTTCCTCCTTTCTTTTTTTTCCCTAGCAGTCGACTTGAAATGTGGTGGAGTAGTCTGCGATGCCAACGCTAATTGTTCCCAGCCTTCATCCGGTGAAATGCGGCAGTGCGTTTGCAATCCAGGATGGACTGGAAATGGCCAAACCTGCCTTGGTATTGAAACATTTTTTCTTGCAACATTTTCTGATCCTAGCATTCTCTTCTAGCATCATGTAAAACCTTCATGACAAGGTTTGAGTCGAAGCTGACCCTCCGGCGTGTTTTTCGTGAAGTTGAAAAATTTGCTGCCAGCTTTGAAGCCAAAATCAAGCGTTTCCTTGTTGCTTTCATCCACAGATATAGACGAATGTCAGCCTTTCATGAACAGTTGCCATAGAGATGGTGAATGCGTCAATACCGAGGGTTCATACTCATGCCGGTGTAGACCTGGTTTCCAGGGAGACGGATATGACTGCGTCTGTGAGTCTTTGTTATATTGGATTTCAACTTCCATAAGAGCCTCGTTTTGCAAGTTTTGTTGCATGCAATGGTTTGCAAGTTCTCCTCGGATCGTGTCAGTGGACAAATTGAGCGCTATCCAGCGATCTTTAGATCGAGTTGTTCTCCTGGATTTCCATAATTACTTGTGTATAGCGAGCTACGTTTAATTGTCACTTTTTAAAGTACTAGGTCACTCTATTTTAGGGCGTTATGCGATACAAAGAAAAAAGTATAGTTATACCAGTAAAACGGCCTTAACATTGCTTCGTTCTGTTTTAAAGAACTCAAATAAGTGACCTGAACTGCCCAAAGAAGTGTAGCGTTTAAAACCCTCCGTAAAAAGGTTAAATTTTGAAAAACACTTGTTTGTAGTGCGCTTGTATGGTGCGTTGTTCAAGCTTTTTATTTTTCTCTTTGTCCTTTTCCCTTCAGCTGATTCGGATAAATGTGAAGGAACCAGATGTCATCCAAATGCAGAGTGTATTGAGTTCGTTCCTAGCAGACGACGATTGTGTGTTTGTAAGGAAGGTTGGCAAGGAGACGGACGAACCTGTTATGGTATGTGATCAGGGGAGGCTTTCCATTTGTAGGGAAAATCCTGTGGGAAACCAAATGCTGTTTCACTGGACCATCTTTGGCTTGTTGCTCGCCGAAAAATGTTAAAAAAGAAGTTCTTCTCTCCGATTATTCCTGTCACGTACCTCCTTCAAAATGCTTGCTTTGCAAGGATGAATTAATGTTGATCACTCTCGGCTGTTGGTCTTTGGAGGAGCTAACTGATAAGCACTCCTCTCGAACATACGTACGTGCAGATCTTCGATACTACTATAAATCGTTGCTTTTAATCTTTCTTAGATATAGACGAGTGCCAGGCAAAAGAAAACGAATGCGACCGCAATGCTGACTGTTCAAACACTGAGGGCTCATACCAATGCCGTTGCAAGGCCGGGTTCAAGGGAAATGGCTTCAACTGTACTTGTAAGTGAACACAAACAGAAAAGAAAGTCTTTCCTCTACGTAATCCATCGCAAGCTTGCTGGTTCTTTGCTCATACTGATTCGATCTTCTGTTGTCGTGCGATAAGGTCGTCACCAAGTAATTCATTGGTTTAACATACCGTTCGCTGTATGAAGTTACCACGTGTTTCGCAAAGCTTCATCTGTGTTCCACTATCAACCTCTTCACGAATTGCCCCTTCTCCTTCTTGGGTTCAACTGTGTACCTGCCTTTACTCTCTTCCTTTTTGAAACAGAATACATATACCGGCATGTCCTTGCCAATGATGTCTGTCAATTCCACGTCCCATATACATCCTAAAATACCAGGTTGACGTTTTCTAACTCGCCGTGCTGATTTGTTTACTAAGCCCGACACCCTCGGCCTGACTTTTGCAAACAAATAAATTTTTTATCACAACATACCCCAAAGAAAGTATTCAGCTTTTATTAATTACATTTTCTTCATTTTTCCTTCACTAGCGGATGGCAGTTGTGCTGGAAAACTTTGTGACTTGAACGCGGAATGTGTTTTTGATGAAGGACAACAGCGTTGCTCGTGTAACAAAGGCTGGAATGGAGATGGCCAAACCTGCTTTGGTCAGTATCTTGAAACTGTAAACATGAAGTGATCAAAGCACTGGGGCCAACTAAGTCACAGCACTACGTCTTTAATAGGCAAATTTCGCTATACTAAAATTCTAGCTTAGCTCCGAGGCCTAGGAGGATAAAACAAAAGAAATTCATTATTCATCCCTCAACCTCGACGCAACTTCTTTTGTTTCATTCTCTTTAAGCCTCGGTGCAAAGTTAGAATTTTATTATATCGAAATTGGGCTAGTACACTTGTAACCATTTAGTCTGGAAACTAAAGAGACCAGTAGGAAAGAGTTTAGAGGTTATCATTGTATCGTTTTATTTCCACAATACGTTATTGGAACGTGCAGTGTATATGTGGGCACCAACATGCTGTGCATGCTTGGGTGAAGTAAAATCAGTAAAGAACACGCATGTTGATTAGCGTCTGCGGGAAAAATTGAACGTGCAATGTATCTAAAACCAGCCTAACTCTTGTGACGTAACAAAGGCTAACCAATGGAAATTAAACTGATGGGACAGCTTACATTTCTGGGAATTGTTCGACGTTGTTCACTTCCATCCGTATATGTACCTGCGTATGAGAGATGTAGAATTACCAGCTAATCAAGGGATCTAACATTGTCTTGTTATTCTGTTCAGATATAAACGAGTGTAAACCCTTTAAGAACAACTGTTCCTTAGAAGCTGAGTGCGTAAACACCGAGGGCTCATATGAGTGTCGATGTAGGCCTGGTTATCAAGGAGACGGTTTTACCTGCGTCTGTGAGTCTCGTTTTTTTGTCTTTTCTTTTCTTTCCTTTTTTTTTTTTTTTTTCAGTCTTTCTTTTTGAAATTAAATGACAGTATGTTATGCTGCCGAGGTTCTGCAAAGGGATTTAGGTAGATTGTACTAAGGATGAGGAATTTTCCAATGGTTTTTTTGATTTTATTTAGATTGTGTGAAAGACTTTTTCTAATGCTTTTTTCGTCCACCACTCTATCGTTTTTGGATAATCTTTAGGATTTAAATTCCTACAGTTCCATTAAAGGAACATTGCTACATCACTGGCCATCAAAGTGCTAAAATTATGACTGTGTACCTTCGCTCGTAAACCAAACGTTCCTTGAAAGCACCATATGAAATTGTTAAGTTAACTGATCAAGAGAAAACAGATTGTTAAGGCGACAGATTTTTCCAACCTTCCAGGCTTAATCAATTTGACATCCCAGTCTTCTGCATACGTATCTTATTATATCGCTCTTTTTATAGCTTCAATGCTCTCAGTAATGTGGTAAATTTGACAAACGTAGACCGTTCTGTTACATAAAAAGTTGTTTTTCGAATTTTAAATTTTGAAGCTCTGCTCTTGAAAGTGATCCTTTAATATTTAATTTAAATCCTTTCAGCGGATGGCTCCTGTGAAGGGGTAGTTTGTGACTCCAATGCCGAATGTCTCCGATCGTTTATCGAAGGACGGCGACAGTGCAAGTGTAAAGATGGTTGGCAGGGAAACGGTAAAACCTGCTCCGGTAAGGCTATACAATGTTTATAACTTCAACTGGTCCAACATGTTTTATGAGTGAAATAAAATAGCGAATGCGTATGATGGCTAGCATCTACGGAAAACGCCGAGGGCGCAACCTACCTAAAACAAGCTAAACTCCCCCCATATGAACGTAACAGAAGCGAACCAATGGAAATTAAACTAATGCCATGGCTTGCATTCTGATTTGCGGAGGGTGTTCGACATTGTTTGCTTCTATCCGCAGAAGTACCTGTCCATAAGAATAAGCATATCATCAACTAGTCAAAGGATCTAACATTGTCTTGCTATTCCATTCAGATATAAACGAGTGCGAGCCAATCAAGAACAACTGTTCCTTAGAAGCTGAGTGCTTAAACACCGAGGGCTCATATGAGTGTCGATGCAGGCCTGGTTACCAGGGAAACGGCTTCACCTGCGTCTGTGAGTCACGTTTTGTTCAGTCTTTATTAACCTGTAATAATTTCGCCGTACTGTAAATTTTACTATGTCGCTAAAGTTTTACTCAGGTCGGCAAGGAAATTTAGGTAGACTATATTATGGAGCAATTTTGCAGTCGTTTTCCTGACAATGTTTGACATTACTTGTAAGAATTATCAAAAATTGTTATATATCTCTATCTCTTTGGATAATCTTTGGATTAAAATCCTTATAGTTCTATTAAAGAAATGTTGCTACATCTTTAGCCACATAAGTACTAAAAAGAATAACTGAGTACCTTATAATTGGCTCGCACACACCACTGAAATGTTCCCCCAAAACACCAAGCTGAGTTGGAAATATTCAGTCAAATGATGAAGGGGGGACTACGTAAACGTCGACTTATTTGAAAACTTCTGCCAGGCTCTCTCAATTTGACATCACAACCTTGAGCATATGTAACTAATTATATCACTCTTTTTGTAGCCTCTGTACATTTATTTAGTAAATTAACAAAAGTAGATCATTATGTTTAGGTTTAAATCAATGACAAGATGTGTTTCGGGATGTGATCGACTTTTTCGAAGCTTTGCTAATGTAGTAGCCTGTTGATATACTTTTATTATTTAATTTAAATCCTTTCAGCGGATGGCTCCTGTGAAGGAGTAGTTTGCGACTCCAATGCCAAATGTCTCCGATCGTTTCCCGAAGGACGGCGACAGTGCAAGTGTAAAGATGGTTGGCAGGGAGACGGTAAAACATGCTCCGGTAAGGCTATACAATGCTTATAACTTCAACTGGTTCTACATGTTTACGAGTCGAATAAAATAGGGAACGCGTATGATGTCTAACGTCTTCGGAAAGCGTTGAACACGCAACGTATCTGAAACCAGCTAAACTTCCCTCCATACGAACGTACCAGAAGCGAACCAATGGAAATTAAATTTACGCGATGGATTGCTTCTGCGGAAGGTGTTCGACGTTGCTCGCTTCTTTCCGTATATGTAACTTCCCATAAGAATTAGGAAATTATCAACTAATCTAAGGATGTAACGTCATCTTGTTATTCTGTTCAGATATAAATGAGTGCCAACCATTCAAGAACAACTGTTCCTTAGAAGCTGAGTGCTTAAATACCGAGGGCTCATATGAGTGTCGGTGTAGGCCTGGTTACCAGGGAGACGGCTTCACCTGCGTCTGTGAGTAACGTTTTGTTTTGTCTTAATTTCGTTGATAAGTCTTCTGTATTGTAAATGACACTATGTCGGCAATGTTCTGCTGGGATCAGCAAGGAGATTTAGATAGAATATATTATCGAGGAGCAACTTTGCAATCGTTTTCTTGATAATGTTTGAGATTACTTGTAAGATGATTCAAAAAATTGCTTTTCCCCTCTGTCTCTTTGAATAATCTTTGGATTAACATCCTTACAGTAATATTAAAGAGATGTTGCTGCCACAGAAGTGCTAAAATTATAACTGAGTCCTTATAATTAGCTCGAACGCACCATTGAAATGTGCCCCAAAACACCAAGATGGAAACGTTAAATTAACTGATGAAGGGGGGACCACGTAAACGTCGACTCAAAATGAAAAGGCTCTGCCAGGCTCTCTCAATTTGACATCACAACTTTGAGCATTTGTAACGAATTAGATCGCTCCTTTTGTAGCTTCTGTACACTTAATTAGTAAATTTAACAAAAGTAAATCTTTATGTTAAGGTTTAAATCAATGATAAGATGTCTTTCGGGATCTGACTTTTTCGAAGCTTTGCTTATGATAGTAGCCTGTTGATATATTTTTAATATTTAATTCAAATCCTTTTAGCGGATGGCACCTGTGAAGGACTAGTTTGCGACCCAAATGCCGAATGTCTGCGATCGTTTCCCGAAGGACGCCGACAGTGCAAGTGTAAAGACGGTTGGCAGGGAGACGGTAAAACATGCTCCGGTAAGGCTATACAATGCTTATAACTTCAACTGGTCCTACATGTTTATGAGTGAAATAAAATAACAAACGCGTATGATGGTTAGCGTCTGCGGAAAGCGTCCAGGGCGCAACGCACCTAAAACCAGCTAAACTTCTGTCCATATGAACGTAACAGAAGCGAACCAATGGAAATTAAACGAACGCGATGGATTGCATCGGCGGAAGGTGTTCGACATTGTTCGCTTCTTTCCGTAGATGTAACTTCCCATAAGAATTAGGAAATCATCAACTAATCAAAGGATCTAACATTGTCTTGTTATTCCGTTCAGATATAAACGAATGTAAACCATTCAAGAACAATTGTTCCTTAGAAGCTGAGTGCTTAAACACCCAGGGCTCATATGAGTGTCGATGTAGACCTGGTTACCAAGGAGACGGTTTTACTTGCGTCTGTGAGTCACATTTTGTTCAGTGTTAATTCCTCCGTAATATTTTCTCTGTTTGGTTAAATGACACTATGTCACCGATGTTCTGCTTGGATCGGCAAGGAGATTAAAGTAGACTTGTGGTATCTAGGAGCAATTTTACAATCATTTACTTGATAATGTTTCAGATTGTTAAGGTTTAAATAAAAAAATGCTGTTTTCGTCTATCTCTAGGACAATCTTTGGGATTAAAATCCCTTTGGTGATTTTAAAGGGACATTGCCACAGAAGTGCTAAAATTAAGACTGAGTACCTCCGCTCGCATACCAGGATGAAAATATTAAGTTAACTGACGAAGGGAGAACAGCTAAAACGTCGACACAATTTGAAAACTTCTGCCAGGCTTTCTCAATTTGACAACACAACCTTGAGCGTTCGCAGCTAATTTTATTACTCTTTTTGTAGCTTCAGTGCACCTCTCTGCTAAATTTAGCAAAAGTAGGCATTATTATATTCAAGTTTCAACCAATGGTAGTCTAGTGTGTCTGTTAATATATATTTTTGATTTTTCATTCAAATCCTTTTAGCGGATGGCACCTGTGAAGGAGTAGTTTGCGACCCCAATGCCGAATGTCTCCGATCGTTTTCCGAAAAACGCCGACAGTGCAAGTGTAAAGATGGTTGGCAGGGAGACGGTAGAACATGCTCCGGTAATGTTGTACGAAATTTATAAGTCAATCGTTTCCACTTGGAGGTTCGCCCATTCTTTTATCAGTAATTTATGTCCTTTCTCGCTCTCATTTATTATTATTATCATTATCATTATCATTATCATTATCATTATCATTATCATTATCATTATCATTATCATTATCATTATCATTATCATTATCATTATCATTATCATTATCATTATCATTATCATTATCATTATCATTATCATTATCATTATCATTATCATTATCATTATCATTATCATTATCATTATCATTATCATTATCATTATCATTATCATTATCATTATCATTATCATTATCATTATCATTATCATTATCATTATCATTATCATTATCATTATCATTATCATTATCATTATCATTATCATTATCATTATCATTATCATTATCATTATCATTATCATTATCATTATCATTATCATTATCATTATCATTATCATTATCATTATCATTATCATTATCATTATCATTATCATTATCATTATCATTATCATTATCATTATCATTATCATTATCATTATCATTATCATTATCATTATCATTATCATTATCATTATCATTATCATTATCATTATCATTATCATTATCATTATCATTATCATTATCATTATCATTATCATTATCATTATCATTATCATTATCATTATCATTATTATTATTATTTGCATTGTCAGATGTCGACGAATGTCAGCTATTGAAGAACAACTGTCACGGGAAGGCAGAGTGCGTAAATACTGTGGGTTCGTTTGAGTGCCGTTGCAAGCTTGGTTACCTTGGAGATGGAGTGAATTGCACGTGTAAGTGGACCTAAAACGTAAGGTGGCATGCATTGTTAATCATCATAAATCAACACAATCCTCGTCGTTGCCACTATCGTCATCATCATTATCGCCGTCAGTTTCATAGTGTCACTGATTAACACCAATGCGCAACTGGTGAAGACCTTTACTGACGCGGTTTGTTATCGTAACTTAATACGAAGGCGTGAGGTTTTAAATGACTGACCTTTATAATTTCCTCCGTTGAGTTACAGGTCAGCCAGTTTGTTGCCAAATTTTCTGTAGATACGTACTACAAACGAAATGCGAAAATTGGACATACATTTAAAATCTAAATTCATGAAACTCTCTCGTTGTGTAAGGGACGAACACACAATGTTGCATTCAGCCGACGCAGTAACATCCCTGCCGACTTCATGTCAGAGAATCACGAGATAAGCGCCACATGTTTGAACGCTGCCACAGTGGTGCCACTGGACTAATGTCAACAACACTTTTTTTTAACAATTTTCTCTCTAATACTTTCAGCTGATGGTTCTTGCGATGGATTCTTTTGCGATGCCAACGCCATCTGCGAGGAAAGAGCTTATGGTGATCAACACCAGTGCTCATGCAGAGACGGTTGGAGAGGGAATGGAACCTACTGCGCTGGTAAGCTGCGAGAAACTGGGCATTAAGTAACGAGAGAACAAGAAAACATCCAGCAACAAGATATTTAGATTATACGTCATGATCGTGTGGTATATGTAAATCGACTCGCTGTTGGTGAAAACCTTCGAATTAAAAAGCCTTGCTTTTTCTTAGGCGGATTTTTGGTCAAGCATGCAATGAGACTGTTCGGTATCATCTTTTATGAGAAATTATTGATTTAAAGACTTCTCGGTGAATATTTGCTGGTACAAGACTAGACTTTATAGCCTCACGCTGACTGTTAATCATTTTAACCATTCATCGAGACATTCCTGGAAAGGAATCTCTTGATACTGATTCCATTATCTTGCTGTTTATTGCTGTTTATAGTATCTTTATTGTGTTGTTTGACTATTTCTTTTTTAGATATTGACGAGTGCAAATCGTCCGCAGCCAAGTGTGACCTGAATGCAGATTGCTTCAACAACCCAGGCTCTTATCAATGTCGCTGCCGGCTTGGTTACCAAGGAAACGGAACTCAATGTGTCTGTGAGTACTTAAAGAAGAAACGGAGAACGAGAACACGTTGATTTCCTTTTCAATAACATCGTTAGGGTTGCTCGGGCTGTTATATTCATCAAATTATTTCTTCTCTTCTGTAGCTGACGGCACCTGCGATGGAGTAGTATGTGATCAACATGGTGCATGCGTACCGAAGACCGCTAGCGGAAGAGATCGACAGTGCGTTTGTGTGACTGGCTGGACAGGGGATGGACGAAGTTGTGATGGTAATTGAATAGTACATTCGTGCTATTTTGTGTTTTTGAAGTTCACTGAAGGTTTTTAAAACACAAATGGCTGTCGTTTATTTATCATTGGCTCCCTCTAAGCAGGTTTTTCACAATTTCTTAGACCTTGAAGCATTCTGTCCCTGACAAAATTTTATTTGCGAACTAAACTATAGAGTTTCTCAGCTATTTTGTCACCCTCTTCAGCCCCGTTTCTGGGTGTTGTGTCATACGGTGTGTTCGAACACAAAAACAAGGACTGTGTGCATGTTTTGCTGGCAACCCGTCTCATTTTACTTGGCACCACCTGTGAAGCTCTTTGGAAACACCTATGAGCCAAACATACTTTTTATGAAAACACGTCCTTGGGGTCCGACCAATCTTTCGTTTGTTTATGCTTCCTTCTTCTCTACACTAACCCTCTAATCTGTTCCCTGTACAGATGTGGATGAATGCCAAGCTGCAAATGACAGCTGCCATCAGCATGCTGACTGTCGCAACAGTCCTGGGTCATTTTCTTGCCGTTGCAAGCTGGGATACAAAGGAAACGGTTTTGAGTGCGAATGTAAGTAGCAATGCATCTGTGGATATCTTCCGAAAAGCGATAGTTAACATTCTTGGAGATGGCCTGTGAAAAAGTCTTTTTTTTTCCGCGTGAAAGGAAGCATTAGTCGTCTCCGTCCTAGTTGTCTGGAAACAGACCACTCTTGTGACACGTATATACTTTTCCTAATTCACCTAGCGAAAATTAGATTTACTTTGGCAAAAATGTTTGGGTTATTTTTCTTTATTCCAAACGCGTTTGATTTGCTATGTCTCTTGACTTTTCTTGACTATCAGTCACACAACAGGCATAAAGTTTTCATTAACAGACATGACAAAGCTTACTTTTTAAACGCTAGAGCTAAAACATTTAGATGATTATTTTTTTTGTAATGATTACAGCTGACGGTACATGCGCGGGAGAAGTGTGTCACGTGAACGCTACCTGTCGCAACTTGATTCAGGGACCAACCTGTGTGTGTAAGCGTGGCTACCAAGGGTCTGGAAAGACTTGCACTGGTGAGTGAGTTTTGAATAAGTACTGCCCTAGAAACTGCTAAACACAACAAAATGGTCTACGTTGTTTACTCTCTCTACACAAGTCAGGAGAGTTAAAAAAAAAAAGGAAAAAAAAAGAAAAAAATCTTTCCTTCGAGCCGGATTCGAACCAGCGACCTAAGGATATCATTCACGCTTCTACAGTCCTCCGCTCTACCAACTGAGCTATCGAAGGAACGCGTATGTAGCCACGATATCAAAGGGTAGACATTATTTCATACCACATCGATAAAAATAAAGTGGAATTTACTAGATTGGATTATAGTTTTCTTTTCCAAAGGTAACAAGTAGACGGATTTCAAGCAATACCAAAAAAAAAACAAACAAACAAACAAACAAACAAAAAATAGTTATTAGCGGTTTGCTGAAAACGCTCTACCAACTGAGCTATCGAAGAAACGCCCGTGTAGATGAGATCTCAAAGCGTAGTCACTACCTCCTCTCTCTTGTCTCTAGTATTTCGGCTTCTAGTCTTTTTATACATACTGCATCATCCGAAGATCGTACCAATCGCATAAGCTTTAGGTGGCTCAAAAAAGTTTTCTGCTTTTTGAGACTTATAGAACTAGGTGCAATTTTTCAGGCTTGAAACTGCACTGTTTTGAATGGCTGTGTTAATTTTTTTAAAGGAAACCTTGGCTGAAAAGCAGTTCAAGTTCCAAAGTATACCTAACGGTTTCCTTTAACTAATCTCGGGGTGTCAAGTTGATATCTCTGTAAGTGGTTCGAATACGAAGTGTTGGGCTTTCAGTTTAAATCACCTGGGCGTCCCCATGTTTACTTTATGATAATTTATGACGTCAGTGCGCGGTAAGAGTTCTCAATATGGAGTCTACAGAAGAAGATTTCTCGTTGGAACTGTACATATTCATCTGGAACGTGAATTATAGAGGATTAGAAGCACTTTCATATCTTAAGGTTCACCCAATGCAGTGTTTTATGAACGTCTAATCGCGCAATGACGTCACAATTTCCCATCAAACTGCAAAAATAAACATGGCGGCGTGCGGGAAATTTAAAATCTTAAAATAGCTGAGAGGAAACGCTCAGCATTCAAAACAGACGAAGCTAAGAATTATCGACTTCCAATCAGAGAAACAATTTAACAACAAGCATCAATTTGTGATTTTGAATAAAATTGTTTTTGACCAAGATTCCTTTGAAGGTAACTCTCCACTGTACCTTTCATCGTGTTTAAGTCATAAATTAAGGTTGCACTGTTCTGTTGCATAGCAACAATCTTCACCCTCTTTTTACCATCGATTGCACCTATCTTAAAAACTAAGCCTGTGACCCCAGATTTTTTTCTAAAAATCTTTTTTATTAGCCACAGAAGAAGAAACAGGGAAAATTGGAAAAAAAAAATCTGTGGAGTAGATTTTGCCTTAATTGAAAAGAAAAAAAAAAAAAAAAAAATTAAAGTTTCCAGGTTGGGTGAATTCAACTCCATAATTTTATTTACAAATTCGCACATGCATTCCGGTTTTGTTGTTGAATAATCTTTTCCTTTAAAACAAGTAGGGTCACCGAATCAGTTTTTGAGATATTAGCTTCGTGAATACGGAATTTTTGGCGCGCGTTCTACTACACGCAAATTAAAAACTCGACCAGGAGATCTCGGATTTCATCTCGATCTCGATCTTTGAACTCGACTTTGATCTTGATCTCTGATCTCGACTTTGCAAGATCGCCCCTTGCGCACGCGTGAAGGCGGTACACTGATCAGCAAAGCCCGCAATTCCGCCCCAATAAAGGCGAATAAACGCGAATAAACTCGAATAAACGCGAAGAAAGGCGAATAAACGCGAATAGCGTTTTCTTTTTCGCTGTTGTTGTTAGCAGCATAAGTGGTAGGAGAAGAGAACCATACATACCCGAAGGTGAGGCTGGTCAAGTTGAAAGAACGAAGAAAACCTGAAGAGTATTTTATTTCCTACTGTATTTTAGACTGATAGCCGGCGCGATCGATCGCAACATCAACATCACAACTTTCGTTTACGTTCCAGCACAGCAGTTTAAAAAATGTTTTTCCTTTGAAATTACCTGAAGGATGGATGTTTTCGAAGGTAAAAGTAACTGATAACGCAAACAGCTTACTAAACTTGGCGGAAACAAAGTTTTACAAAGTAGGCCTCGCGCCACCATGTTTGTTTTGAGTTTTGCAAACTTTAATCTCGCGCGTTATCTCGCGACCCCTCGGGTGATTGGGTGATGCCTCGCGCTGAAGTGCGCGTTAGAGCCCAGGCGTCTTACGGAAATAGTTCTGTTTTGAGCCACCTTAACGCGGGCTCATATTTTGCGCATGCTCTTCAATCTCGTTCCCAGGTTAAAGCCTTGGGAACGAGGTTGCGTTTTCTTGACCTAATATGGTAAAATGGCGCAATGGCGTGGAATGAAATAATGATTAGTGATTAGTTTGCTTCCCATAGAAAAAACAATAGAATTGAAACAGCAAATGGTGTAGATAAGATTGAAAAGCAATAAAAAATCTCCTCGAGCCGGATTCGAACCAGCGATCTAAGGATGTCGTCTACGCTTCTACAGTCCTTCCGCTCTACAAACTGAGCTATTGAAGGAACACGTTGCCGGGAAGTAATTATGTCAGGGGAAATTACGAGCAAGTGAAATTTCACTTACACTAACCTATTTTAGATCCACTGACAGAGAGGAGGTTTAATTGAGTGTCGTAAGACCAAAGCCAAAGTAATCACTCTAGCCAATCACAAACTGAAGGACACAGACAATTCAGTGATCGAATCAAAACTCGAAGTAAATTCATGTAGCTGTCGCAAAGCGCGGGAAAATCGGATTTCATGGCAGACCGAGAAAATTGAAGCGAAAATTACTAGATTCAATCTTTCCTTTCGAAGGGTAACAAAAAGACGGGTTTCAAGGTTTACCAAAAAACAAATGAAAATAGTTATGTGTACTAAAATAAAATCCTTAAAAAGAGGAACATACGAGCTCTCGGTTATGTTAAGAAAGAAAAAGATTCCTGCGAGCCGGATTCGAACCAGCGACCTAAGGATGTCAACTTCACTTCTACAGTCCTCCGCTCTACCAACTGAGCTATCGAAGGAACACGTTGTAGGGAAATAACTTTGTCAAGTGAAATTAAGAGCAAGCATATTTTTACTTACATTAACGTACTATAGTTCCAAGGACAGAGCAATTTTCAATAGGCCGTTTCCGAGTTACCTTGTACCTTTGTATTGAAACGATTCTTCGTGCAAAACCTTTGCTATGAAAATGAGTTTCATTTGCACGAAGATTAACGTGAAGGCAGAACACATTTTGAGATAAATGGCTTTGCATGAAGACTCGTTTTGACACAGAGGCCAAGGGCAACTCGGAAATGGCCTATTGAGTGTCGTAAAACCAAAACCAGTGTAATCACTATAGCCAATCAGAAAGGGCGCACAATCCAATGATCCAGTCCAAACTCATAGTAAATACTTGTAGCTAATGCAAAGCGCTGGGAAAGGCAAACGAACAAGTCACAATTGGTGTGGTTTTACTTCTGATTGAATAAATGTGGTGCGAGTTCCTTTAAGCCAATCGTGTCGCGTAGTAATGCAAAACCAATTACTTTTCAAAACAAAGTGAAAGTTAAAAAAAAAAAAAAAACGAAACAAAAAACATTCCTTCGAGCTGGATTCGAACCAGCGACCTAAGGATATCAATTCAACTTCTACAGTCCTCCGCTCTACCAACTGAGCTATCGAAGGAACGGCTGTGCAGAAGAGATTTCAAAGTGTAGGCATTTCCTCCTATCCGTCCCTCCAAATTATTCTTAAGTAATTTAGGGTTGAAAAATATAAAGTAAAATGTTTAAATTTCTCACAACTTTTACGAAAAGCAATGACCTAAATTCACAACTTCTTCAGTCATATTAAAACCATCAGCCACAAGTTAACTAGAAATATTCTTACTTCGCATAAAAATGTAAAACAATGAAATCAGCACATAGAGTAAATGAAATTGAAAAGCAATTGAAAAAATCTCCTTCGAGCCGGAGTCGAACCAGCGACCTTAGGATGTCAACTACGCTTCTACAGTCCTTCGCTCTACCAACCGAGCTATCGAAGGAACGCGTATGCACGGGGGCAAACATTATTTCACGCCGCGCCGATAAACTTGAAGAGGAATTTATTAGATTCGATGATAATCTTCCATTCGAAAGGTAACAAGAAGATGGGTTTGAAAGATTATCAAAGAACAAATGAAACTAGTTATGTATACACTAAAATCAAATGCTTGAAAAGTGTAACATTCGAGCTGTCGGTTACGTTAAGAAAGAAAAAGATTCCTTTAAATCAGCGAACTGAGGTTATCAATTAAACTTCTACACGCTCATCCTCTTTACCAACTGTGTCACTGCTGGGTTCCCTGTGAAGACACATTTAGGTTCGCGCATGCGTAGAGGTGGCCTCTTCGAACGGTGACCACGAGGCCACCGAGTTAAAACCTCAGTTATGTCAAGTTTTCCTGGGTTTTTAGGTCAGATTTAGTTCAAATTGTCAGTGTTTTTCTGAGAATTACGCCGTTGTAATATTGTGGCATCACTGTGAGTTGTTCTCATGGCCCATCGTGAATTAAACGTTCTGGTTAAAGTGAATTTGTCCATGGTTTGTCGCCGTTCGCAGCTACAAAGTGAGCTATCAAAAGAACACGTTGTAGGGAAGTAATTGTGTCAAGTGATATTACCAGCAAGTATATTTTCACCTACATTAACTTATGTAAGGACAGAACAGTTCCTGAGTTACCTTTTGCCTCTGTTTCAAAACAGGTCTTCCTGCAAAACCTTTCATATGAAAATGAACCTGGAGGCAGAACATTAAGGAAGTTAAAAAATTGATGCCAGTTTTTCATGCGTCTGTCCTGTTATTGATCATGAATCCTCATAACATTGTCAAAATAGCTGTGGAACCACGAGGCGACAGCAAAGAACCAATGGAAACTTGAAGTAAATACACGTAGCTGACGCAAAGCGCGGGGAAATGTAGTCACATTTGGAATAAGTCACAATTGGCGCGGTTTAACTTCTGGCCCGGGTTGTTTGAAAGGTAGATAACGATATCCACCGGATAAATCACTACCCAGCGGATAGCGCGGTTTGTTTTGTTAAGATTTATCCACTGGATAGCAATTTATCCGGTGGATAACGTTATCCATGGCTAGCGTTCCAAAAACGAGCACCTGATTGAATGAATGTGGTACAAGTTTCTCAAAGCAAATTGTGTGGCGTAGTAATGCAAAACCAAATACTTTTCAAACAAAGTGAAAGTTAAAAAAACAAAAAAAGAAAAAAAGAAACAAAAAAAACCTTCCTTCGAGCCGGATTCGAACCAGCGACCTAAGGATGCCAAGTCATCTTCTACAGTCCTCCGCTCTACCAATTGAGCTATCGAAGGAACGACTGTCCAGGAGAGATTTCTAAGTCAGTGTAGCCATTTCGTCCTCTCCCTTTCTCCATATTATTTTTTAAGTATTTTGGGGTTGAAAGAAAAGTACAATTTGAAAAACAAAACCAAAAAAACGTTAATTTACAACCTCTTCAGCCGGATTGCATCATCAGCCACAAGTTAAGCTGAAATATTTTTTGCATAGTATAGAAGAAAATAAACCAATAAAAACCGCAGATAGAGTAAATAAAATTCAAAACAATAAAAATAAGCACAATTTCTAATTCAGTGTAGAGATTTCGTCCTCTCCTTTTCTCCATATTATTTTTAAGTATTTTGGGGTTGAAAAAAAAGTACAATTTGAAAAAAAGCGCAAAAAAAAAAAAAAAACGAAAACAAAAAACAAACAAACAAACAAATGAACAAAACAAAAATCCCTCCTGAATTTAAAACCTGTTCAGCCGGATTGCATCATCAGACACAAAGTAAGCTGAAATATTTTTTGCATAGTATAGAAGAAAATAAAACAATAAAAACCGCAGATAGAGTAAATAAAATTGAGAAGAATAAAAATAATCTCCTTCGAGCCGGATTCGAACCAGCGACCTAAGGATATCAATTCACCTTCTACAGTCCTCCGCTCTACCAACTGAGCTATCGAAGGAACGGCTGTCCAGGAGAGTCTTCTAAGTCAGTGCAGGCCATTCGTCCTCTCCCTTTCTCCGTATTATTTTTAAGTGTTTTGGGGTTGAAAAACAAGTACAATTTAAAACAACAACAACAGCAACAACAACAACAACAACAACAACCTGAATTTACAACCTCTTCGGCCGGATTCCATCATCAGCCACAAGTTAAGCTGAAATATTTTTTGCGTAGTACAGAAGAAAATAAAACAGTAAAATCAGCAGATAGAGTAAATAAAATTCGACACAGTAAAAATAATCTCCTTCGAGCCGGATTCGAACCAGCGACCTAAGGATATATATTCACCTTCTACAGTCCTCCGCTCTACCAACTGAGCTATCGAAGGAACGGCTGTCCAGGAGAGATTTCTAAGTCACTTTAAACATTTCGTCGTCTCCCTTTCTCCATATTATTTTTAAGTATTTTGGGGTTGGAAAACAAGTACAGTGTGAAAAACAAAACCAAAAAAAAACCTGAATTTACAACCACTTCAGCCGGATTGCATCATCAGCCACAAGTTAAGCTGAAATATTTTTTACATAGTATAGAAGAAGACAAAACAGTAAAAACAGCAGATACAGTAAATAAAATTTAAAAGAATAAAAATAATCTCCTTCGAGCCGGATTCGAACCAGCGACCTAAGGATATCGATTCACCTTCTACAGTCCTCCGCTCTACCAACTGAGCTATCGAAGGAACGGCTGTCCAGGAGAGATTTCTAAGTCAGTTGAAACATTTCGTCGTCTCCCTTTCTCCGTATTATTTTTAAGTATTTTGGGGTTGAAAAAAGGTACAGTTTGAAAAACAAAACAAAAAAAAACCTGAATTTACAACCTCTTCAGCCGGATTGCATCATCAGCTACAAGTTAAGCTGAAATATTTTTTACATAGTATAGAAGAAGACAAAACAGTAAAAACAGCAGATACAGTAAATAAAATTCAAAAGAATAAAAATAATCTCCTTCGAGCCGGATTCGAACCAGCGACCTAAGGATATCGATTCACCTTCTACAGTCCTCCGCTCTACCAACTGAGCTATCGAAGGAACGGCTGTCCAGGAGAGGTTTCTAAGTCACTTTAAACATTTCGTCGTCTCCCTTTCTCCATATTATTTTTAAGTATTTTGGGGTTGGAAAACAAGTACAGTGTGAAAAACAAAACCAAAAAAAAACCTGAATTTACAACCTCTTCAGCCGGATTGCATCATCAGCCACAAGTTAAGCTGAAATATTTTTTACATAGTATAGAAGAAGACAAAACAGTAAAAACAGCAGATACAGTAAATAAAATTTAAAAGAATAAAAATAATCTCCTTCGAGCCGGATTCGAACCAGCGACCTAAGGATATCGATTCACCTTCTACAGTCCTCCGCTCTACCAACTGAGCTATCGAAGGAACGGCTGTCCAGGAGAGGTTTCTAAGTCACTTTAAACATTTCGTCGTCTCCCTTTCTCCATATTATTTTTAAGTATTTTGGGGTTGGAAAACAAGTACAGTGTGAAAAACAAAACCAAAAAAAAACCTGAATTTACAACCACTTCAGCCGGATTGCATCATCAGCCACAAGTTAAGCTGAAATATTTTTTACATAGTATAGAAGAAGACAAAACAGTAAAAACAGCAGATACAGTAAATAAAATTTAAAAGAATAAAAATAATCTCCTTCGAGCCGGATTCGAACCAGCGACCTAAGGATATCGATTCACCTTCTACAGTCCTCCGCTCTACCAACTGAGCTATCGAAGGAACGGCTGTCCAGGAGAGATTTCTAAGTCAGTTGAAACATTTCGTCGTCTCCCTTTCTCCGTATTATTTTTAAGTATTTTGGGGTTGAAAAAAGGTACAGTTTGAAAAACAAAACAAAAACAAACCTGAATTTACAACCTCTTCAGCCGGATTGCATCATCAGCTACAAGTTAAGCTGAAATATTTTTTACATAGTATAGAAGAAGACAAAACAGTAAAAACAGCAGATACAGTAAATAAAATTTAAAAGAATAAAAATAATCTCCTTCGAGCCGGATTCGAACCAGCGACCTAAGGATATCGATTCACCTTCTACAGTCCTCCGCTCTACCAACTGAGCTATCGAAGGAACGGCTGTCCAGGAGAGATTTCTAAGTCAGTTGAAACATTTCGTCGTCTCCCTTTCTCCGTATTATTTTAAAGTATTTTGGGGTTGAAAAAAGGTACAGTTTGAAAAACAAACCAAAAAAAAACCTGAATTTACAACCTCTTCAGCCGGATTGCATCATCAGCTACAAGTTAAGCTGAAATATTTTTTACATAGTATAGAAGAAGACAAAACAGTAAAAACAGCAGATACAGTAAATAAAATTTAAAAGAATAAAAATAATCTCCTTCGAGCCGGATTCGAACCAGCGACCTAAGGATATCGATTCACCTTCTACAGTCCTCCGCTCTACCAACTGAGCTATGGAAGGAACGGCTGTCCAGGAGAGATTTCTAAGTCAGTTGAAACATTTCGTCGTCTCCCTTTCTCCGTATTATTTTAAAGTATTTTGGGGTTGAAAAAAGGTACAGTTTGAAAAACAAACCAAAAAAAAACCTGAATTTACAACCTCTTCAGCCGGATTGCATCATCAGCTACAAGTTAAGCTGAAATATTTTTTACATAGTATAGAAGAAGACAAAACAGTAAAAACAGCAGATACAGTAAATAAAATTCAAAAGAATAAAAATAATCTCCTTCGAGCCGGATTCGAACCAGCGACCTAAGGATATCGATTCACCTTCTACAGTCCTCCGCTCTACCAACTGAGCTATCGAAGGAACGGCTGTCCAGGAAAGGTTTCTAAGTCACTTTAAACATTTCGTCGTCTCCCTTTCTCCATATTATTTTTAAGTATTTTGGGGTTGGAAAACAAGTACAGTGTGAAAAACAAAACCAAAAAAAAACCTGAATTTACAACCTCTTCAGCCGGATTGCATCATCAGCCACAAGTTAAGCTGAAATATTTTTTACATAGTATAGAAGAAGACAAAACAGTAAAAACAGCAGATACAGTAAATAAAATTCAAAAGAATAAAAATAATCTCCTTCGAGCCGGATTCGAACCAGCGACCTAAGGATATCGATTCACCTTCTACAGTCCTCCGCTCTACCAACTGAGCTATCGAAGGAACGGCTGTCCAGGAGAGATTTCTGAGTCAGTTGAAACATTTCGTCGTCTCCCTTTCTCCGTATCATTTTTAAGTATTTTGGGGTTGAAAAAAGGTACAGTTTGAAAAACAAAACAAAAAAAAACCTGAATTTACAACCTCTTCAGCCGGATTGCATCATCAGCTACAAGTTAAGCTGAAATATTTTTTACATAGTATAGAAGAAGACAAAACAGTAAAAACAGCAGATACAGTAAATAAAATTCAAAAGAATAAAAATAATCTCCTTCGAGCCGGATTCGAACCAGCGACCTAAGGATATCGATTCACCTTCTACAGTCCTCCGCTCTACCAACTGAGCTATCGAAGGAACGGCTGTCCAGGAAAGGTTTCTAAGTCAGTTGAAACATTTCGTCGTCTCCCTTTCTCCATATTATTTTTAAGTATTTTGGGGTTGGAAAACAAGTACAGTGTGAAAAACAAAACCAAAAAAAAACCTGAATTTACAACCACTTCAGCCGGATTGCATCATCAGCCACAAGTTAAGCTGAAATATTTTTTACATAGTATAGAAGAAGACAAAACAGTAAAAACAGCAGATACAGTAAATAAAATTTAAAAGAATAAAAATAATCTCCTTCGAGCCAGATTCGAACCAGCGACCTAAGGATATCGATTCACCTTCTACAGTCCTCCGCTCTACCAACTGGGCTATCGAAGGAACGGCTGTCCAGGAGAGATTTCTAAGTCAGTTGAAACATTTCGTCGTCTCCCTTTCTCCGTATTATTTTAAAGTATTTTGGGGTTGAAAAAAGGTACAGTTTGAAAAACAAAACAAAAAAAAACCTGAATTTACAACCTCTTCAGCCGGATTGCATCATCAGCCACAAGTTAAGCTGAAATATTTTTTACATAGTATAGAAGAAGACAAAACAGTAAAAACAGCAGATAGAGTAAATAAAATTCAAAAGAATAAAAATAATCTCCTTCGAGCCGGATTCGAACCAGCGACCTAAGGATATCAATTCACCTTCTACAGTCCTCCGCTCTACCAACTGAGCTATCGAAGGAACGGCTGTCTAGGAGAGATTTCTAAGTCAGTTGAAACATTTCGTCGTCTCCCTTTCTCCGTATTATTTTTAAGTATTTTGGGGTTGAAAAAAAGTACAGTTTGAAAAACAAAACAAAAAAAAAACCTGAATTTACAACCTCCTCAGCCGGATTGCATCATCAGCCACAAGTTAAGCTGAAATATTTTTTGCATAGTATAGAAGGAAGTAAAACAATAAAGGCAGCAGATAGTGTAAATAAACCTCAAAACAAAAAAAATAATATATCTCCTTCGAGCCGGATTCGAACCAGCGACCTAAGGATATCAATTCACCTTCTACAGTCCTCTGCTCTACCAACTGAGCTATCGAAGGAACGGATGTCCAGGAGTGATTTTAAAGTAAGTGTAGACATTTCGTCGTCTCGTTTTCTCCATATTATTTTTAATTATTTTGGGGTTGAAAAACAAGTACAATTTCAAAAAAAAAAAACAACCTGAATTTACAACCTCTTCAGCCGGATTGCATCATCAGCCACAAGTTAAGCCGAAATATTTTTTGCATAGTATAGAAGAAAATAAACTAATAAAAACCGCAGATAGAGTAAATGAAATTCAAAACAATAAAAATAAGTACAATTTCTAACTCAGTGTAAAGATTTCGTCCTCTCCCTTTCTCCATACTATTTTTAAGTATTTTGGGTTGACAAAAAAAGTACAATTTGAAAAAAAGCACAAAAAAACAAAATAAACAAAAAAAACAAAAAAACGAAAACAAAAACCAAACAAACAAACAAATAAACAAACAAAAAACCCCTCCTGAATTTACAACCTGTTCAGCCGGATTGCATCGTCAGACACAAAGTAAGCTGAAATATTTTTTGCATAGTATACAACAATAAAAACCGCAGCTAGAGTAAATAAAATTGAGAAGAATAAAAATAATCTCCTTCGAGCCGGATTCGAACCAGCGACCTAAGGATATCAATTTATCTTCTACAGTCCTCCGCTCCACCAACTGAGCTATCGAAGGAACGGCTGTCCAGGAGAGATTTCTAAGTCAGTGCAGGCCATTCGTCCTCTCCCTTTCTCCATATTATTTTTAAGTATTTTGGGGTTGAAAAACAAGTACAATTTAAAACAACAACAACAACAACAACAACAACAACAACCTGAATTTACAACCTCTTCGGTCGGATTGCATCATCAGCCACAAGTTAAGCTGAAATATTTTTTACATAGTATAGAAGAAAATAAAACAGTAAAACAACAGATAGAGTAAATATAATTCGACACAATAAAAATAATCTCCTTCGAGCCGGATTCGAACCAGCGACCTAAGGATATCAATTCACCTTCTACAGTCCTCCGCTCTACCAACTGAGCTATCGAAGGAACGGCTGTCCAGGAGAGGTTTCTAAGTCACTTTAAACATTTCGTCGTCTCCCTTTCTCCATATTATTTTTAAGTATTTTGGGTTGAAAAACAAGTACAGTGTGAAAAACAAAACCAACAAAAACCTGAATTAACAACCACTTCAGCCGGATTGCATCATCAGCCACAAGTTAAGCTGAAATATTTTTTACATAGTATAGAAGAAAACAAAACTGTAAAAACAGCAGATACAGTAAATAAAATTCAAAAGAATAAAAATAATTTCCTTCGAGCCGGATTCGAACCAGCGACCTAAGGATATCGATACACCTTCTACAGTCCTCCGCTCTACCAACTGAGCTATCGAAGGAACGGCTGTCCAGGAGAGATTTCTGAGTCAGTTGAAACATTTCGTCGTCTCCCTTTCTCCGTATTATTTTTAAGTATTTTGGGGTTCTAAACAAGAACAGTGTGAAAAACAAAACAAAACAAAACAACACAAAAACCTGAATTTACAACCTCTTCAGCCGGATTGCATCATCAGCCACAAGTTAAGCTGAAATATTTTTTGCGTAGTATAGAAGAAACTAAAATAATAAAAACTGTATATAGAGTAAATGAACTTCAAAACAATAAAATAATCTCCTTCGAGCCGGATTCGAACCAGCGACCTAAGGATATCAATTCACCTTCTACAGTCCTCCGCTCTACCAACTGAGCTATCGAAGGAACGGCTGTCTAGGAGAGATTTCTAAGTCAGTTGAAACATTTCGTCGTCTCCCTTTCTCCGTATTATTTTTAAGTATTTTGGGGTTCTAAACAAGAACAGTTTGAAAAACAAAACAAAACAACACAAAAACCTGAATTTACAACCTCTTCAGCCGGATTGCATCATCAGCCACAAGTTAAGCTGAAATATTTTTTGCGTAGTATAGAAGAAACTAAAATAATAAAAACTGTATATAGAGTAAATGAACTTCAAAACAATGAAATAATCTCCTTCGAGCCGGATTCGAACCAGCGACCTAAGGATATCAATTCACCTTCTACAGTCCTCCGCTCTACCAACTGAGCTATCGAAGGAACGGCTGTCCAGGAGAGGTTTCTAAGTCACTTTAAACATTTCGTCGTCTCCCTTTCTCCATATTGTTTTTAAGTATTTGGGGTCGAAAAACAAGTACAATTTGAAAAACAAAACAAAAACAACCTGAATTTACAACGTCTTCAGCCGTTTTGCATCATTAACCACAAGTTAAGCTGAAATATTTTTTGCATAGTATAGAAGAAAATAAAAGAATAAAAACGGCAGATAGAGTAAATAAAATTCGTAACAATAAAAATAATCTCATTCGAGCCGGATTCGAACCAGCGACCTAAGGATATCAATTCACCTTCTACAGTCCTCCGGTCTACCAACTGAGCTATCGAAGGAACGGCAGTCCAGTACAGATTTCTATGTCATTTTACACATTTCGTCGTCTCCCTTTCTCCATGTTGTTTTTAAGTATTTTGGGGTTGAAAAAAAAAAGTGCAATGTGAAAAACAAAACAAAAACAATCTGAATTTACAACCTCTTCAGCCGGATTGCATCATCAGCCACAAGTTAAGCTGAAATATTTTTTCATGGCATAGTATAGAAGAAAATAAAACAATAAAAACAGCAGATAGAGTAAATAAAATTCGACACAATAAAAATACTCTCCTTCGAGCCGGATTCGAACCAGCGACCTAAGGATATCAATTCACCTTCTACAGTCCTCCGCTCTACCAACTGAGCTATCGAAGGAAAGGCTGTCCAGGAGAGATTTCTAAGTCTGTGTAGGCATTTCGTCGTCTCCCTTTGTCCATATTATTTTTAAGTATTTTGGGGTTGAAAAATAAAGTACAATTTGAAAAACAAAACAAAAACAACCTGAATTTACAACCTCTTCAGCCGGATTGCATCATAAGCCACAAGTTAAGCTGAAATATTTTTTTCATGGCATAGTATAGAAGAAAATAAAAGAATAAAAACAGCAGATAGAGCAAATAAAATTCAAAACAATAAAAATAATCTCATTCGAACCGGATTCGAACCAGCGAGCGACCTAAGGATATCAATTCACCTTCTACAGTCCTCCGCTCTACTAACTGAGCTATCGAAGGAAAGGCTGTCCAGGAGAGGTTTCTAAGTCAGTGTAGACATTTCGTCGTCTCCCTTTCTCCATGTTATTTTAAAGTATTTTAGGGATGAGAAAAAAAGAACAGTTGGAAAACAAAACGAAAAAAAAAAAAAAAAAACCCGGAATTTACAACCTCTTCAGCCGGATTCCATGATCAGCCACAAGTTAAGTTGAAATAATTTTGCATAGTATAGAAGAAAACAAGACAATAAAAACAGCAGTTAGAGTAAATAAAATTCAAAACAATACAAATAATCCCCTTCGAGCCGGATTCGAACCAGCGACCTAAGGATATCAAGTACACTTCTACAGTCCTCCGCTCTACCAACTGAGCTATCGAAGGAATACGTTGTAGAGAAGTATTAAATTGTGTCAAGTGAAATTAAGAGCAAAGGTATTTTCTCTTCCATTAACTTATTTTAAATCCGAGCCACAGTTATACGATTGGCGTAGCCCAGTTGGATTATCCACCGTTGGTTTTGCTAGAATCATCACCCGAAGATCGTCTGATTGTTATTATCATTATTTCGACCTAAGCAGATAACATTGATGTGGAATGAACTTGACTCAATGATAGTTTTCCTTTGGAAAGGAAACAAGAAGACGAGTTTTAAGGAATATATAAATATATAAATGAAAATAGTTATCTATACAAAAAATAATATAAAAAAAGCTTGGAAAGTGTAGCATGCGAGGTGTTGATTAAGAAAAAGATTCCTTCGAGCCGGATTCGAACCAGCGACCTAAGGATATCAACTACGCTTCTACAGTCCTCCACTCTACCAACTGAGCTATCGAAGGAACGAGTGAGCAATTCTGATATCAAAGGTTAGACATCATTTCATGCTAAACCGATAAAAAGGGTTCGTACGGTCCTTGAAAACCTGGAAAGCCTCAGAATTTTATTCCGGCATTTTCCAGGACTGAAAAATCCTGGAAAAAGGCTACTGGTCTTGGAAAATTCTGGAAAACTGTTAAACTCAAGTAATGAAGTTTTCTTTAAGAGCGGTTGGACGGAAATCTTCAACCACTGAAGAAGAATTAACCCCTTTACTCTCAGTAGTGACCAATAAGTAATTTCTCACAATATGCAATTGTCAAGCTGATAGGTGATAAGAATAAAGAAATTCATCAACTAGGAGACATTGTTGATTTAACACCACATTCTTCAGTAGAATTAACTGTATAGGAAAAGTATGGCAGACAGTGAGGGGAATTAATATTGAGATCTCAGGAGTAAAAGAGTCGATGTGAATTTTAGAGTCCTGGAAAAACCAATATGAGTCCTGGAAAAGTCCTTGAAATTTTGTTCTTAAAAAAAAGTATGAACCTTGGATAAAACTGAAGTGGACTTTACAGATTCAAGGATAGCTTTCATTTCGAACGGTAGCAAGAAGTTGGTTTCAATGAGTGTTAAAGAGTCAATGAAGACAGTTACGTGTACAAAAATAAAATACTTTAAATGTGTAGCATGTGAGCTGTCGGTTATGTTAAGAAAGAAAAAGATCCCTTCGAGCCGGATTCGAACGAGCGACCTAAGGATGTCAACTACGCTTCCACAGTCCTCCGCTCTACCAACTGAGCTATCGAAGGAACGCGTATTGACACGATAAAGACTGAATTAAAATGTCATTAGCTAAAGAACATTTTTACGGCGGCCATATTTGTGTTCCCAAACATTGAGGAATTTTTGCAGAAGAAAACGACTCAATTTCATCATGTACATACATATATACGTCTATACATATTTTTCAAACATAAATATCTCTGAAACTAATGCAGATATGTCCAAACGGTAAACGGCGTTTTCATTCTTTCATGGAATTCTATACGATACACCTAAAAAAAAATCAAGGGGTAAAAATTTGATCATAGTACCACTTAATGTGTTTTATTATATGGTTAGCTCCGTGAGCGGGTAAGATGAATCAAATCCTGCGCTGTGATTGGCTACCCGAGCGGGCAAGATGGAGCTATCTTGCCCGCTCGGGACTACCCGCCGTTTGCCGCAAGAAATATTTCCGCGAAAGCCATATAATAAATCCTCTATTGACTAAGCTTGTTTGGTCAAGATGGCTGGATATTGGCCTCATTCTTTTTTTGTTGTTGTTGTTTTTGTTGCGAGTTTATATGAACATCGACTCCGTCTCGGTCTATAAACACGTAAAAAATAGAACTTGGCCAATATCCAGCCATCGTGACCTCACACTTGGTCAATTGCAATAACCCATACATATTTACGTTTATTTATTTATTTATTTTTTTTATTGTTTCTTTTTTTTCCTGTGAAACAGACATCGATGAATGTCAGACGGATGATCATAGTTGTCACTCGAACGCGGACTGCCTCAATTCTATTGGCTCCTACACTTGTCAGTGTAAACCAGGATTCAACGGAAGTGGCCTCAGCTGTGAATGTAAGTAAATAAGAAATGGAGAAGCTAACAGACGCAGAACCTGTGTCTCCACAGGTTCGTAAACGTCTACCAGCAAAACGAATTTGGAACGTTCTTCAATGTGTGCTCCTCTACCGTTAAAAATATTTAACGTTTTCGGTTAGCTTGGTTCACCAACGTTTCCAAACCGCATCGCATCAACCTCACAGTTGAAATGGTCTCAAAATTGACATCGGAATTATCAACCACATCATAAAAATACAAGCACAAGCGGAAAAGCTCCGTTTTCGTGACGTATTAGTGTGGACGGTAGGCCTAACGGCAGAAATATAGCTGCGGTTTCAAATTCCTCCGGCGTAGTGTGAACGCTACCTTAAGCTTGTCAGGTAACAATAATGGCCAGGCAGACATCATCTAGAATAGACTCCCTGCACGTGAGAATCACAGACAGAGACCACAAGAGACCCAGTTTTCTACCGGGGCACTGGAAGTCGGCGGTGGCCTGGTGTCATTTCTAGTTGCTACACATTTCCATTTTTTTTTAGCTTAAACTAATGTACACTTTTTTATATATAAGAATACATTTTATAAGAATATCGAGGTTAAAAATTACCGAAATCTTAAGAATAATTTACGAATAATACCGAGGCTGCAATGTTGTAAAGAATATAATTTTTTGGTGTGTTGAAATTCTGTAAATACATTGCAATTATATGTTTCCAACTGAGCCATAAAAAACTGGCCAAAAAACAACAAAAACGCCATTAACCCTTTGTTCGATGCTAGTAACTTTTCTGTTATGTCTCATATCAGGCTTTATTGCCTGCAGTCTGGCTACAAAATTACTTCAACGGCTTCAACGGCGCCAAAGTGGCACCGAAACATTATACGTTAAGAATATTCACAAGAATATTTTCAGCCCAAAACCGGCAGAAAAATAAGAATAAGCAGCCTCGGACGGAAAAACAATATCCTTGATAAAAAATAGTGTAGTTCATTTCTCAGTTGTTTCTCTTCGAATTCGCCTTGCGAGAAATACGATTTCTGTTACATTCTAATATCTTGGTATTAGAAGCAAAAGATGAGGTCAATGAGCGGTGAGGGGGGTGAGAATCATTTTTGAGATAACCCTCACCAAGTCCGGACCTCTGTTTCCACTGTGGACCGCTTTAGCTATATATAATGATCGGAACTACCGATGTGCTCCATATGGTGCTGTCTAAGAGCTGCTTGATCATACGCATGCGCACATGCACATTGTGATTGACATGACTAAAGGTAGGGGTATCTTTCGTATCAAAAAATCAAGGTATAACACACATAGCCTTTATCTCAGCCGGCGTTCCAAAAGTACGACGAGAAAAATTTTCTTAACTTCTTGTATATTGTTTTCAATTTTAAATTGAGTAGTCGCCACAATGCCTTATTTTGTTGTCTATTTCCGTGTTTCATTTTATAGTCAAACATGGTATCATGAATTCACATATATTAACGGACGGAAACGTTATTCATTAAGATTTTTGACTCTGTCTCCATTGAACAAAAATTACTTGCATCGTTCTGTCGGTTAACAGCGTTGAAAATACCACGAAATAAACAATGTTAATGGGGAAAATAGAACTCCAAATCAGCGACTCAAAAAAGTTAAAATAAAATTACGTGGTTTCCCAGTTTTAGACATTGCTTGCGATATTTGCATATTTTCGTTTCCTTGAACAAACATCTGCTCCTTTGGTATGTACGCATAGGGAAAAGAGTTTTTTGAAGTTGTAAAATATCTTCTCTATCTTCTTCGAAGTAAAACTGATATGTAAATTGTTTTACGTATGCTAGGAGGGTGATAAGAACTGTGATGTTTTTGTTCTGGGAACATTGAAACGCGACGCCATAATGAAAATGAAAGTGGGGGGTTTCCCCAAACTGTAAAAGTGGATATACTATTTGCATATTTTCGTTTCCTGCAACAAACATCCGCGTCGCGCCATTTCCTTCAAGTTTGCTTCATTCACTAACTTTGTTAATTTATTACACAAATTAAGCGAACCAAAACTGACGGATTTTTGGAGAAACAGTTTTCTCATAGAGGCTCTATTGTCTGGAAAAGTCTTGATAGAGCATCACGTAAACTGAATTTTCCTTAAGGCGCTATTTTAAATTATAACTAGTATCTGAATAATTTTATTAGTAGTATTTTTTCTACATAAAATACGGCGGAAAGATGGCACCAATTTGTACTCAGGGACACGGCGTCCCCTCCCCTATTTTGCTAGTTAGGGGAAAAAGGGAACAAGCCAAGAGGAAATTGATGAAATGTAACTTAGTCTGTCAAAACTGCTTAATCTATCAGCTGACGTATTCTCCAGGCGATTGGTCGAGATGACCACATTTTCTCGCTCTAGGATACCTTCCTTCTCTCGTTTTTCCTTCGACCATCCTTACTTGATATGAATATCTGGAAGCACGCTTCAACATGGAGTACAACAGTTTTCGTTTGCGTGGCCAGATTTCTTGCGCTGCGACATTTCGTTCTAATTCCATAGAAATCATTTTATTTTGCAATTCCGTCGTGAATGTGGTTCAGGTTTGCCTGGTAAATCAGTTAACAAATTTCCTTCCCTTACAGGATTACCGTGTTAATATTATTTCCTTTTAAGTTTCCTGCCTTCTCGTGTTGTGATATTCTCAACATTCCCACGAGTGGAAGGCAAAAAAGTGAGGTCAATGAGCGGGGAGGGGTGTGACGAGCACTATTGAGGGGTAACCCTCCCCTAATCCGGACCTCGATATACCGAATGGCTTGCTTCATGTATTTATATTGCTGATAACTTGTGCTGTTAGCCATGTAGGACAGTTTTAAAATATGATTCATTTACGCATGCGCTACGCGCTCCTTTTGATTCATTTCGGTCAATTGAAAACACACGTTCTTAAACGAATTATTGTCTTAATCTTAAAGTTTGCTTTGATTTCGTATAATTGTTTTTGTAATGCGATATATTTCGGGGAAACCCCCTTATTAATATGCAGTGTGTCGTCATGTTGGTCGCAGGCCGTGAAATCGGTGTTATTCTTCTGCGAATTGAAAGCTTGCGTCCTTAATTGATATCGGGAGTAAAAAATTTCGCTCAGTTCAGGTTTTTCTGGACAGTTGGGTTTATTTGCTACGCTTTCCCTCAGTTTTACAGCGGTTGGCTAGTGATGGAGCCGACATAGACTCTTGAATCGGGACATAGATTAGCATCAACAGGCCACGTTAACACTCCCAAAATAAATATTGATTCTTCGAAAACCTCTTGATTATTTTCGTAGACAAAGAAGTTCAGCTGTCTCGCTGCAATGCATTATGTGGGTGCTGTTCAATGCGCCAGTTAATCATCTTAGCTTTTAGCCCGCTACTTTGTGCCAAAAGGAAAGGTATACATGTATAATATGTAGAACACATGAACGATGTAACAAAATACGAGAGTTCAATGTTTTTCACTCCGTGCTACCTAGTCTGAGTTCAAAAGATGAGGTCAATGAGCGGGGAGGGGGGAGTATCAACTGATATGAGGTAGTGGATAACCCTCCCCAAGTCCGGACCTCGAAAATGTAGGGGGCCTGCTACAGTTAGATATATTGATCACAGTCAACCATGCTTTCCATGTGGGATTGAGTTTTTTCCGTTGATGCTTTACGCATGCGCTCTAAGTTGGTGCCTTCCGTCAGTAAATGTTGTAAACCTTAGCTGTAGTTTCTTCATGTTCTAACTTAAATCGTTGTCATCAAAAGAAGCTGAATCAGCTTGGTACATCATGGTTTTACCAGTTTGGCGACTTTTATAATCTAAGTCGCAGAGAGCCTTGTGAAACGCTTCGTTTGTTTTTCTCTCTCGGGCAAGTACACTGTTTTACCTCCCACTTCTCGGCTGGCCGTTCTTCTTCGGCGATAACTGCGCAACTCGATTCGCTACATTTTTAGAGGAACAAAAACAAAGTATTACAGTTTTGTTTTAAAGGTTAGCGTCTAAGCAGAAATAGTTGAGATTTGTCTAAGCAGACTAAGACCTACAACCTCCTTTCCTTAGAAATAATAGTAACCGTGCGTTGTAAGACTGAATTCAGTTTGCATGACTCTGAGTAACGGATTTCAGTCAGTGTGCGATATTCCTTTATACGAATTTTAGACCGTATTCAATGTTTATTATTCTGTGTCAACATCAAAACATGTTTCTTTTCTCCTTCCCCTAGACGTACGAAGGGGAGTGGGAAGGGAAAGGCTTTCTATATAAAATACGGGGGAAAGATGGCACCAATTTGTACTCCGGGACACGGTGCCCCCTCCCCTATTTTGCGAGTTTGGGGAAAAAGGAATAATTAAGCAAATATAAAATTGAAGAAATGTAACTTAGTCTGTCAAAACTATGTAATCTATCAGCTGATGTATTCTCTAGGCCATTCGTTGAGGTGTCCGCATTTTCTCACCCTAACATGACTTCCTTGTCTCGTTTTTCCTCCGTCCATCTTAACTTGATATGAATGTCTGGAATCACACTGCGACATTGAGTGCAACAGTTTTCGTTGGCGTGGCCAGATTTCTCGTGTTGCGACATTTCGTTCTAATTCCATAGAAATTATTTTTGTTTTGCTACTTGTATTCCGTCGTGAATGTGGTTCAGGTTTGCCTGGTGAATCACAACAGATTTCCTCCCCTTACAGGATTACCGTGTTAATCAAAACTATAACAATATTCTCGAACGTAATTGGCTATCAGCAGCCCGATTTGAGCATTAATTGGACAGTGTACGCGTCATGCTTGTAATTGGACAGTGCGCGTCATTTTGCGCGCGCTGTTGCGGTGCACTTTGTTGAGTAAACTGCTGTGTTTTTCAGTATTCATAACGACATTTAATCGTTTAGCGCTCGATCGATGGTTTGTACGTTTCTCGAATTTTGTCATAGTTTTGATTAATTGGTAACAGGGCTTCGCGTCGTCCAGTTCAGTCTGTAATCATACTCGCGATTAACAAATCGGACTCCCGCTTCGCCGTCGTCCGATTTTGTTAATCACTTGTATGATTACAGACCGAATTACACTCCACTCAGTCCTATTACCATTATTAATATTATTTCCTTTCGCAGTAAGTTTCCTGCCTTCTCGTGTTGTGATATTCTCAACATTTCCATGAGTGGAAGGCAAAAAAAAAGTGAGGTCAATGAGCGGGGAGGGGTGTGACGAGCACTATTGAGGGGTAACCCTCCCCTAATCCGGACCTCGATATACCAAATGGCTTGCTTCATGTATTTATATTGATCATAACCTTGTACTGTTAGTCATGTGGGACAGTTTTACATATGATTCACTTGCGCATGCGCTTCACGCTCCTTTTGATTCATTTCGATCAACTGAGAACACACGCTCATAAACGAATTATTGTCTTAATCTTAAAATTTGCTTTGATTTCAAAGTTTTCCATGTACCTTGTTAAATGGGAATTTATTGCATTTACCCTTGTTGTCGATATAAAATTGAAACAATAGTCTTCTTTTGGCGTTCTATATACATGACGACATCATTCTGTAATTGAAGCTTGCGCCTTGACAAAGACTTCGGCAGATTCTACTGTTTCTTTGAAGGTTAAAATCTGCATCGTTATAGACATGATTCAAGATTTTTATTTGCTAGTCATGGAAGACAAAAACAGCGCATTATTCAGCGCATGGAACTTTCCTAAACCTGTTCCTTATTTAAAACAAATGCGACGTATAATTGTTTTTGTAACGCGATATATTTCGGGGAAACCCCCTTATTAATATTCACTGTGTCGTCATGTTTGTCGCAGGCCGTGAAATCGGTGTTATTCTTGTGCTAATGAAAAGCGTGCCTCCTTCACTTGATATTGGAAACGGAAAATTTCTCAAACTCAGGCTTTGCTGGACAGTTGAGTTTTTTTGCTATCCTTTCTCGAGTCCCTCAATTTCAACAGCGGCTAGCTGGTAATGGAGCCGACATAAACCCTTGACTTGTGACAGATTAGCATCAAGAGACTACACAAAAAGTCACACTTGACTCTCCCAAATAAATCTTTAGTATTCGAAAAGCGCCTGGGGTAGTTTTGCGGACAAAGAGGTACTTTTCCAGTTGCAATATGAGTGCTGTTCAATACGCCAGGTACTGATGAAAATTATTATCATTATCTTAGCATTTTAGCTCGCTGCTTTGTACCAAATTAAAGGGAAAAGGTATATGTAGAGGACATGAACGATATAGCACAATACGAATGTTCAATGTTTTTCTTTCTGTGCTACCTAGTTTGAGTTCAAAATATTGAGCTCAATATTGTACATTTTGTACATTTTTAGAAATATTGTACACTTTTAGAAATTTTTAGAAATTTTTAGAAATATTGTACACCTTTAGAAAGCAAAAGATGAGGTCAATGAGCGGGGAGGGGGAAAGATCAACTGATTTAAAGTAGTGGATAACCCTCCCCAAGTCCGGACCTCAAACATGTCGAGGCCTGCTTCAGTTATATACATTGCTCAGAGTCAACCATGCTATCTATGTGGGACTGATTTTCTTCTGTTGATGCTCTACGCATGCGCTCTAAGTTGGTACCTTTCGTCGGTGAATGTTGTTACCCTTAGCTGTAGTTTCTTCAATTTTCAACCTAAATCGTTGTCATCAAAAGAAGCTGAACCAGCTTGGTACGTCATGGTTTTACCAGTTTAGCGGCTTTTATAATCTAAGTAGCTCTAAGTCGCAGAGAGCCTTGTGAAACGCTTCGTTTGTTTTTCTCTCTCGGGCAATTATACTGTTTTGCCTCCCTCTTCTCGGCTGGCCATTCTTCTTAGACGATAACTGACAAGTTTTGTATTGAAAGTAAGCATCTAAGCGAAAATAGTTGAGATTTGTCTAAGCGAATTAAAATCTACAACCTCCTTTTCTTGAGTAGAAATAATGATCGATTACGTGTATCTTTATTCATCATCTGTCGCTACTGAACAATAGCCGTACGCTGTATGACTGAATTCAATTTACATATCCCTCAGTAACCCTGTTAAGACGGTGTGCGATATTCCTTTTTACGAATTGTAGACCGTATTCAATGTTAATTATTCCATGTCAACCTCAAAACATTTTTTTCTTTCTTCCCCGAGGCAATATTTAATATTTTTGTCGCAACACACCTGCTTGCTGAAAAGAGCTTAATAAGGCCGGGGAAACCCCTAATTTGATATGCACAGATTGAGTCGTGGAAGTGTTCCTGACACAGCCTTCGTATTGTGAAGTCGCTGATGTACCTGTGTCGTCTTAGTGGAATATGAATACATATCGACATGAGGCAGAATTAGAACTAAGAGCTGACCCCGCTGATGGTTATTGTTTGGTCGTGCGTAATATAACACCAGTTATCCAACACCGGAAATGAACTACAAACAACGAGCAAGCAATGAGTGACAGGATGATTTATGACTGTGGCGTGAAGCCAAACTAGGCACATAATTTATTCATAAAATTCAAATCGCTTGTTTACTTCGACTCTGAGACTCGTCCTTCAGCAAAAGATCTACGATATCTTGATCTCTATAGCTCTTGCCTGCATGAAGTTATTTTAAGACATGAGTTAGTCTGGGGAGAGCTATCTTTGCAGCTGTTTCTAGTGTTTATGGTCTAGGAGTTGCCGATAAAGCTTGCTCGCAGGCTGTCGTATTCACGAATTAAGAAGATTTCGCAGGTTTTGTTAGGTTTTGTTAGCACTTCTTATCAAGAGTAACCCCAATATGTTCAACGGAAAATTCGTATACTTTTTTGCTATTGTTATTTATGTTAATTTATCCGTTATTTTCTAAACCCGCCTGAAAGCTGTAAACCGTAGAAAAGCGTTGTAATTTTGCGCGGCCAAACGGGGTGGGCATCGGTCTAGCGGTCACACTGAGACGTCAAATTGATAGTGTGACGGTTTATAAATAATATAGCTATACATAATATCGCGTACCTTACTGTCAGCTACTTGTATTCTTGAAAAAAGTGGATGGAGCTCATGAAAAAAAAAGCCAACCAATATGTTTCAATTAAGTGTTGTAACAACACTCGGTACTTACAAAAGGCATGGCGCTTTACACGATACCGTCAGTTTCTCGAACACGATCGGACAAAAGCAATAAATCGAAGGAACCTTTGAGAGGATGAATCTATTTAAGTTTACCTCGTCTGCTATATGTGCCAGGGTAATGTGGCGTTGTCAATGAAGTGATATGGTCCATGCTTTACTTTTCCCCTTGCCTAGTTTGATATTATACGGCTGAATCATTAATGCTTTCATGATCTTAGCAGCTTCGTCGCTCCAGACTAGTCTTTTGTCATATTCATGAGTACATGTAACCGAGGTTCCATCTTGCTGAGGCAACGTTCCCATCAAAAACATTTCTGAAGAACAGTGAATACCCTAAATCACAATATACTGAACTATACTTAGTGAAATCAGTGAAATCAGTTTCACCAAGAGTACTACACAGAGTTGCTTTGAATTGCGGTCTGTTAATCCGGTCATCTGTACAAGGGCATGTTTCCTTCCCGTGTTGGTGTTTGTGTTTGTGTTGATGTTACTTGACACTTACTCCGTCGTTTTCGTCGTGTCCTTAGAAACATTTTCATTATTTTTCTCGTGTTTGAAGCCAGCAAAAGTGAGGTCAATGAGCGGGGAGGGGTGTGACGAGTCACATTGAGGGGTAACCGTCCCCTAATCCGGACCTCAATTCCTGCTATAAATTGCTTTGCCTATTTATTATGATCAAAGCAAGCGCTGGTAGCCATGTGGGTAAACTAAGAACCACTTTGCTACACGCATGCGCCTTTTGAATTGAATTCAAGAAAGAAAAACCTGTAATATATGGTGCATAAATTTTTCATCTTTGGGTTGTAAGTCTTGTAAGACTTTGTGAAAACCAGTGTAGTCGATGAATATTTGAATCAGTCAATTTTTTCAGGGTCGCGATGTCTTCCTTAATGACTCTGTGACTTCCGCCTCAAGCCAAAGGCGTAGCACAAGTCGTTATATTGCGAAACCAGACAGTAGGTTATTTTTTTCCGTGTGCGTCGCTCTTGACAGAATTTTTCATGATTTCAACGTCTGTGATACCACAGGGTAAACTGTCACAAAATATAAGATGAAGTACTCTGAAATATCAAAGAATACTACTCTACATGTGCTATGAAAACGAAACGGGGGATTTCCCCGATTAAGATATCTGAGATATTTGAGTTTCCTTTCTGTTTCAGTGTTTGCATCAAGTTATCTTGCCTTTTTATCTCATATTTTATACAAGAAAAACAACCATTCTTGCATTCTCTGCTTCCCTAAGATAGTGTTACTTTACGACCACTTAACGCTGACGAAGTAGGTTTTATGAGGGGAACTTACAATAATATTCTTAAGGCTCGTTACGCACTCCTCCCTAAGGGAAGATTGTGTGACGAGCTCAAAGAACGTTTGCGTAGGAGGCTAATCTGAAGTGGGTCGCTAGCACCAACGTGCATGTAATGTGAACATGTTTTCCTCGCACGAAGTAATGAAAGTTGTGATAAAAGTTAGGGATGAATTTCTTTCAACTTAATGACATGGAAAAGGTACAGAGGTGTTGAAGTGACGTTGAGTTTCTCTGGGTTAGAGTGCAGTGCAAATGCAAACATTTCTAAGTTAAAACGGATCCCTGTGAAAACATTTTCTGAGGGAAAGGGCTGCGGGTTGTTTCTTTTTTTATAAACCAAGAAAAAATCTTGAAATCGGTCAGCAAAAGATGTTTTGTTTAGTCAGAAAAGAATTAATGTTAGGTACAGTGAAAGTTCAAAGGGATAAAGGGATACTCTACACTATATTTCGACTTTTGCTCAAAATGTAGCATATGCACTATAAAAACTTATGAGAGACAGAAAAAGCGGGAGAAATAAATTCTAACGACTGAAAACTGCGCTAGAAAAGCGAAATTTCGCTCAATTCGAGGACCGGAAGTGAAACGGACGACTTTTCAGGCACGTGATCAATGACGTAAAAGGAGAACTCGATTAGCGCCATTGCTTGTTTCACAAAGGTTATAGTTAGCATGGAATCGGGGGATTCGTGTAGTTCTTCTTCTGTTTCTTCTCAAGAACATTCTACAGAAGACACAACCTGGGAAGACTGTCAAGGAACGCAGCCGTATGTCTTTGAGCGTTACGACAGTGAGGCTAGCTCAGACACGGACTCCCCAAATGAGTCCGATGAAGAAGAATTCGAACGACTGCAAAACACAGACTGGTAAGAGATCAATCTACTTCTTGTGGCGAGTTCTCTTTACAACCCGTAATTTTGTAACTTGATTTTTTAAGCGAATAAATGAGCTCAAGATGACAACAAAGTTATCTTGTCGTGGTCTTTGTGATGGAATTGTTTTACTTGTATTTTCGTGCGCAGATATCCACAATATCGATGTGTGAAATAATTCTCGGCTGGAATGTGTTTTTGCGTTCATATGCATAGGTCATAAGCTCTGGGTCATGAGCTAAAACCTCGATTGGAAATTTTAGGTGGAAGTGTGGAAGTTGCCAGAGACTAAATCGAGTTGTAGAGTACATTTGTTGTGCCGAAATTGACTGCGTCGTAGCCAAAAACAATGAAGCTGTTGAGGCAGAAGGACTGGCCGAACCTCCCATTTGCATCACACAGCATCCAGGGTTCCACGCCGTTTGTTTGAATCGCTGGGTTCTACAGACGGCATGGTACCAGTACAAGCAACAATACCAAGATTCTTACGAAGGGCCATCTCACAAACGAAATAGACACATAGCCTACAGGCAGTTGGCGAGGTGGTGCTGGGGTCTTTTGGGAAAGGAAGTGCGAGTGGTTCTGCCATTATGTGCTGTGTGTTGCATACGAGCAGACTTCCCGCCTCCAGGGCTCGAAGAAGACTTCGTATTTGAAGGATTTCACTTTCCAGACCCGTAATTGTTTTAATACTGTGTAGTATTTCAATTGAGCTTCTAGTTGACCTTACTAGTCTGTTGGGGTTTTCCTTGAGATTATAACTGACGAAATAATCGCATCTAGGGTGATTGGGTAAGATACTTTGAAGAACATATTTATATTGTGAAGGTGGTAAACATTCTAAGATCCTCATTTAATGTTTTATTTTCCATTTCACTTTGTGTCACTGAGTCAGTCTTCCAAGACTGATCAAAGATCCTTGCATTTATAAGATCAGTGGAGTATTACTAACAACAACGGGGACTGCGGAGGGGGAGGGGCTGGCAGGGCTATAGCCCTACCACTTTTATTGCTGGGATTTATTTTCTAGGGCTTCAGATGCTGTGGATAAAATTCGGATTTTATTACTTGAAAGTAATATTGGCCAGTAGTATTGGCCAGATTTTTAAGCCCTACCACTTAAAAATGGTCTCTGCTGTTCCTGAACAACAACAACAGCAATACTCTTTATTTTCTTTCATTTTAGTATATAATTCTAATGAAATTAATTTTGACTTCAGTCTGACTGTGGTTAGATTTCACTAATTGTATGGCTGTTTAACAATATATTGCAATGTGAACAGTGAATTGATCAAAGTCATCATCATTCACCATCTTTATTCACTTATCACTATTCCTGATACTTTGACAGTGCTGATCCCAGCAGTAGGCAGGACACCTGTCACATATGAACTCACTTTAATGACCTTGCTGTCCATGAGTTCTCATAGCTCAGTGGATAGAGCATCCACACAGTCTTCGGGAGGTCATGGGCTTGATTCCTGGCAGGGAATCAGAATTTTTCTTTGTCCCATGCTCGTGTGTTGTTGATCAATTCACCTTTCACATTTCAAAACCTGAGCTTAAAATTCACCATCTTTATTTACTTATCAATATATCGCAATATAGCTTTTAAGGATGAGGACGATCCTGGTGAAGAAAGTCACTTCCTGAATCTTGATTTTAATGCATCGACTGCGGCCTGTTTGTCAGGGCGGCCATAATCCGATGATAGTGATCGGGGAGCATCAGCTCTCTCCAAAACAGAACTTTCAGTGCCTTGGAGAATTCGTACAACACTCTCTTTCAGGTTGGCAACATACCCTACGTGAAAAATGAAAGTAAGTGGGGTCTAACCATGCACATGTAATGTAAATATGTAAATGAAAAAATTGTAAATCTCAGTTTGCTAAATTCTTTAATTCTTTACTCACAATATAAACATTTCACTAAAATCTTCTATAACTGTATGCTCTCCTTTCTTGTACTTTGGGAAAGCAATGTTGAATCGTTCTCTGCCATCTTGCAGTGTTGCCTGCTCCCTGTCACTGTTTTCGTTGAAATGCATGATTGCAATCTGCAACCTAAAAAGATAGATATTTTTGCTTTTGTTTTACCTTCCATTCAATATGACATAAATTCAGAGAGGTTTTTTTGGCAACCTGAAAAATGTCACATTTCTAACCAAGGTTAGTGTGCATTATGATGTTATGATATGTTCAAGTCTTCATACCTGCTTGTCATTCCATGGTACGAAAAGGCCACCATTTTTGCAGTGAAGTGGTTGTAGACAGAATGGAAGGCCTCCAGAGAAGATGTACCATGTCCTGAAATTTGCTTTATATCTTTCAAGAGGGACCCCTTTGTCAGCAGCTCTGTGAGATTTTCATAGGGTGGTGTACCTGCAAAAAATAAATGTATAGTGATAAGCATCTAATCCCTCCTTACAACTATCAAAGATCATGATACATACCAAATAACTGTGTTCATGTAAAAGCATACTCCTGAATATGCATGTATATATGGGGGCTATTAATGAGACAGGCTTGTTGATATTGAGACTTGACGAATTTTAAGGTTTTTTTAACTATGTACCTGGCTTGAGCCATTTTTTCTTTCTTTCTCTCCCATGTAACCTTCCATGAGCACACTTAGGAAACAATGGATTTTCATGTCCAGAATGCCTGTTCATGAGGTGATTTGTTATGGACAGCCATTTTGCCTCCTTGAGGTCAGGGTCATCATCATCTGTTGACGAGGCACACCAGAACATGTGGTTGAGAATGCTCTTCTTCCATTTTTGAACCACAGCACAATCCTTTTTTTTAGCAAGGGCATCAATCTTCTTTCCAGTTCCTAAATAAAATTACAGTTACTAGTGGCTAAAAATTGTGCCAGTTGATTTTAATCCAAATTATATTTCTTTCAAATATTCACCTTTTCCCACATGCCAACCATCCAACCTGTGCTTAACTCCAGGCCATAACTCCCTCATATATTTTCTTATTTGCACATGCCTGTCTGTTATTAAGGTGTTAATGGACAATCCTTCACCAGTTAAGAATGTGAGTGATCTTGCAAGCCCCTCTTTTTCCATAGCACCTGAGTTTTTCACTTCGTTGCTCTAAAGATAAGTATTAATTAAAATGCAGTATTACTTAGCACAAAAATACTTCTATGAGCCCATTTTAAATTTAATCCAGTACAAACCTGTATCAACTGAGAATCTAGGATTTTATTTTGCTCAGCATCCATAAGGGAGTAGGTTCCATACTTAGCTGAATGACCAGGGCTGTCACAGCGGCCATCACCTCCCACTATTAATTCCCGCCCTTCAGCTTTGATGTTGTTCAGCAGACTGGACTGTCGCTGTTGGTATGTCCTCTGCACAGCAGTATGTAGATACTTCTTTTGGTGATTCATAAACGTTGAGTAACATATCGTTGGCACATTCATATGTTTCAATATCTTCAGCACCTTTGCTGGGCTTCCACCACCAAAGAGGATAGAAGAGGACAGCATGATGTTCCCAACAGGAATGTCTCCAACTGAGGGCTGCGAATCCCAGCTTGTAGTGAACGTGCAGGAATAACATTTCTGCGACACTGTTATTTTCGTACCAATTCTTGATTCGACCATCCGTTCACATTCCGACCGGCAAACTGGGCAGAACCGTAAGAGGTTAAGAAGTGAAGACTCTGCCACTAGGAACAGGTTTTGTTGGTGGGGAGGTGCATTTTGGGGAGACTCCCTGTAAATTAATAGAGTGAATTATTAGTGGGCTTGTTCTCTTGAAATATTCATAGTTTTTTGCTACAGTAGATCACAGTGCAATGACTGCATAATGTATAGGGTTTGTGATAGATAGTTCGCTTACTCGCATAAACAATCATCCAAATCGTCAAAACCAGTATCATCATCATCATCTGCATCAATGTCTTTGGGGTCAGGGACGTATGAAGGGTCATCATCTTGCTCCATTTCTTCTTCATTGTCTGACAACTCCTCGTCACTCTGGACTGGGGTCGAAGTCGTGAAAAATTCTTTGAGAAGGGTGCATTGAGTTTCTTGACTTTTTTGGGCAATGAACGTTTGACAACCTGCAAAGATATTTCAGCACAGAATTGTTTTTCGCCTGACTGGATGACCCGTGTTTATGATATACAAGGAAAATTATCATGGTAGTTTCGTATTTCTATCACGCATCAGTAGAGAAACCAAACTTGCCTTTAGCGGTGCGGCTGCTTCGAAATTGTACAGAAACGTTTTTCCCTGTATACCGGGTTTGGGTAGCAACCTCTACAACTGCAGGCAATGTTTCCTCTGCATTTATTGTTAACTCCTCATTATTTTCACCGGAAGTTGACTGCAATTCCTCCCTCTCATGTTCCGCGAGGATCTTAAAATAGCAGAACACAAGTAAGTATTATTCTAATTTTCTGAACGAGTTTCCCTAGCTTTCAATTTAAGCTAATCTATTAAGGCAAGTTTTAATTTCGTCCTGAACATACCCTAGCAGCCTCTCGTTTCCTGTAAGCTCCTCGTGGCGGCTTCTGCGCGTGTTTTGATGGTCCGGTGAGAGCGTCTTGAGAGATGTTTTTGTCATGTCGTTTTAGCTTCTTCGTCTGTGGAGGACCATTCTTAAAAATCGTAGGAACAGTATTGGGTTTCAAAATATTTTTCATCTTTAAGCCCAGAGATTTCGCTATCACCGTCTGTTCTTCAAAGGAATCCTCAGTGAAGTGAGCGCTACAAAGTCGGCTAGTCGTCGGGTTGAAAACATCAGAACGGGTGTTCTTCGCGGTATTCGTCCATAGTTTAGCGTAGTGGGCATCTTCAGGCCATTTGTGAAGGCTTACTCCATCTTTGCGAATGTTAGAACATCCACCAGCTATACAGCGATGTGGCATTATAATATGTTGCGCTTAAGCCGAAGGAGTGTTACGCACGGGGCTGTGGTCGCGTCGCACTGTTTGGGCCGGTATTAAATTCACACAGAATGAGCACACAACTCAACTGCTGTATATTAAACTCTATTACACTTTATTGCTTGAATTGACTTCTTGATATGCGAAAGCGAACTTATACACGTGATTATTGGTACAAAGAATCTTTGAAGTGTCCTCAGTCGATAACGACATAGGTGCAATTTTAGAGATAGTCGCACCTACTTACAAATGGCTGTAAGGATGTTGAACTAGTCATTTACGAGAAGAATCTTACGCTAAAATTATTCAAAGAGAGAAACAAGGTTTTCTATGGTATTTTAAGCGTAAGGCTTGGACTATGTTTTCGCACAACACGCGACACGACGAGCTTTTTCGTAGCACAGCCGATCTTCCCCAGTGTAAATATTATCGAAGAGGTTTTGCGAGTTCTCCTTTCTACATCACTTCCGGTTTTTGACCTGTGATCCAAAGCTCGAACCGCAAGTCAAGAACATTCCCCATTTACACAAAAAATACGAAGATTGACCACTTATAGCTGTTCAATACTTCTTATTTGGGTTATAAGCTATCTTTTTTTAAAATGTTGTTCTGAGGTGTAGAGTATCCCTTTAAGCTATTTGTCAGTGCGTTTCTGAGACACACCGAGAGATTTCGTGTGAACGGAATTGGTTCATATTGGATTCCTTGCCTTTACCTTCCAGCTAATGAAAATTGCTGTATGATTGTTTTTCTTTCTCCATTAGCCGATGGTACATGCGCAGGAGTGAGATGTCATCCGGATGCCACATGTGATCAAGACCAGCCACTTGGTCCAGTGTGCATTTGCAAGGCTGGTTACCAAGGAAATGGACGGAAGTGTTCTGGTAAGGTTCTATGACCGATCAACTTCACTAATCCCTCCTCGTTCTTCGATACTGTTCTCTCATTGCCTCCCTCCACCTACATATAGGGATACACATGGGCACCGGCGATGCACTACATCCCATCGATGGGCAGTAACAATAGTCTTTGCCATTTCATAGGGTTCATATTAGAGTTAATAAACGAAGACAATGTTAAGCCTTGGGAGTGGACCTTGGAAGGTTTCACGTTGAGCCACTCCTCAACTCAATGACGAACGTATCTTTTGCAGACATCGATGAATGCACCAGAGATGATCATGAGTGCCACCAAGATGCCGGGTGTATCAACACTGTGGGATCCTACAACTGTTCCTGCAAACTGGGGTTTGAAGGCGACGGGAATAACTGCAAGCGTGAGTAATCAGTTTATAAGAAGACAAGGAAACACTCAACTCCTCGATCTTGATGATTTCCTTACACCAGCTAGAAGAATAATATGATTGATTCATTCATCGGGTGATTAATCCATTGATTTGACTGAGACTGTCTGACTGTCTGACTGTCTGACTGTCTGACTGTCTGACTCTGACTGACTGACTTTCTGACTGACTGACTGACTGACTGACCGACTGGCCGACCGACCGACCGATGGACCGACCGACCGACCGACCGACAGACAGACAGACAGACAGACAGACAGAAAGACCGACCAACCGACCGACCTACTGCCAGACTGACTGACTGAATGACTGACTGACTCACTGTACTTGGTGTAGTTCTTTGCTTTATCAATCCATCGATCGACCTTTTGATTTAATAAGATTTAATTTTTCTTTAGCTGACGGGACTTGCGCAGGCGTCGTGTGCGCTGTTGACGCTGACTGTGTGACGTCATCTAGCGGTGGTAAAGTTTGCGAATGTAAAACAGGTTACTCAGGAGATGGTCGTACTTGTAGAGGTACGTACATGTCAACGTCTAATCACTCTAAACGCTATGATTAACCGGAGATTTTCACAGCAGGTCTACAACTTGACTCTGCTGTTTGTCAGTTTTCTTTGACTTAGCAGAACATGAGCAATCTGTGAAAAGACTGCCAGCATTTCAGTTTAAGGGTTATCTCAGCCAAGTTCTAGTCTTGAAAGTTTTGATAGATTAACTAGGGACGCTTTACATTCAACCAAAAATACCGAAAATTTCAAACGGGGACAAATGGTTCTAAAATTTACTGGGAACGTTTTCAGGGGTCTGGAGATTACTGACTTTCCGAAAAGCGAATTTTCAACCGAATATTCTGGAAATTTAGGGAGGAAAGCCAATGAAACAGAAATTTCCGAAAATTTTGGTCAACTTCGTAAGGCTGTCCTTTTTCCAGAAGTTCCGAAATATGCTGTTCCATTCGTCACTAGAAATTTCCGGAAATTCAAACGAGAATTTTTCATCAAATGGAAAACGCCCCAGCTTCCTCTTTGCCATTAGACAACGCAGAATAATCCGTTACTACAAAAACCATTTTCCTCTCTCCTTAGATATCGATGAGTGCTCTCTGCTTACCCACAAATGCCACAGGAAGTCAAGATGCATCAATCGCCCTGGGTCGTACTTATGTCGCTGTAAACCTGGATATTTTGGCAATGGTTTCAACTGCTCGAGTAAGCTTACAACTTGTTTTAATGTTAGGCCTTTAGTCAGAATTGGGCGTGTTTAATACACAAAATGACGAAATGGCCTACTCGTAAGAGTCAAAGTGGGACTCGGGTGTTTGTAGGGGCTAACCCTTACAGTTCCTTAGATCTAAGCATTGTCGAATCAGTTATATTTGGGCTGATCTTAGTGCTATTCTGTCATTTCGCCATTATCGTGTTTTTAACACTTCCTTCAGAATTTTCTCAGTACTCTTAAAAAAAGATAGTTTGTTGTATTCAGTAAATTTCTTTATACGCGAGAGCTATACGAAGCTAGTCGCGATACAGCTTCAGGTCAGTCTCTTAGTTTTGAATGATATTCCAGGTTTCATAGAACCTCTCTTTCATTTATGGACAGATTTCTCTTTAAAGTCCTGGTAGAGACGATACGAGTCCCGGAAAAAAACTAGGTTCTGTCTCTTATCCTGGCTTGTTTTAGCGAATGTAGAGGGAAGAAGAGCTCAAATCCTCTCCAACTGTCGTAGCAACTTGTTTCTAAGCATATTTTTGGGTATGTTATAGCACTCAACGTGTCATGCCAATTGTCACACCGTTAATTTTTTTTTTTCCAGGTGATGGTACGTGCGAGGGAGTTGCTTGTCACTACAATGCCGATTGCGTGGCACTCGACAACAGTGACGAACCAGAGAAGGAGTGCCGATGTAAACCAGGCTATACGGGGAGGGGAGTTATTTGTAGCGGTGAGTTGAATGGCATCTCATTCGGGAATTTAACGGGAAATGTTGCATAAAACTGCACGGATGCTTGATCAGGGCACAGTAAAAGCTATTTTTAGGATTTATGATGGGTCATCAGTTTCTCTGAAATACATGAACAGTTACGTTGTGAAAGGTGTTTTATGAGGTTATTCTGGGCTCAAAGAATGGAATCAATTGGCATTGCAAGTCTTGTGGTTGTCACGTGTGTAAACCTTGCTTACCACATGTCCCAATGGGGTGTTTCTTGGCGAACTTTTTACGTTTCAGGTATAATTTGCTAAGTCCTTATGGTGACGTAAATTTTCCTTCTTAGATATAAACGAATGTCTGGATAAATCAGTTTGCCCCGATAAAGCTGAATGTTTCAATATGGCTGGTTCATTCATGTGCCACTGTCTTCCGGGCTACAAAATGGTTGGAAAGACTTGCAGAAGTAAGTGTCGTCCTCATGTGAGGTAATCAACTTGTAGAACGCAACTAAATACCCAAAACAATGTTTGGAACGCGATCTACAATTGCAAATTTATTTACGAATTTTATACCAAGCCAACATTGATACTCTCTGTTTGTCTGTCTGTCTGTCTATCTGTCTGTCTATCTCTCTAAATGTATGTCTGGGCGATTGTTTATCTCTGTCGGACGGTCCGTCGGTCGGTTGGCCTGCCTTCCTGTCTATCTGCCCGCCTGCCTGCCCCTCTGTCTGCATGTTTGTCCGCCTGCCCCTGTGTCTGTCTGTTTGTCCGTTCACAGTGATTAGTTGTTTGATGCGGTGTCGAAGGGCAAGAAAAAACACTTTGTAGACTATCAACTTAATTGACGTATCGATCGTTAGTCCGCCGTTAGCTACCGACCAAGGAAGAACGCTCGAAAGGTCAGCTTCCCCTAATTTCGACAAATTGACGAATTATCTGCTTTTCTATCTGCTTGTTTGCTTAAAGTAGCATCATCATATTTGCACAATGGTACCTAATTTTCCCATTTGCAGAGGATTGTAATCTATGTTTGAACGGTGGCTCCTGTACTGATAATAACACCTGTCTGTGTCCCCCTGGATTTTCCGGCGCAAGATGCCAATGGCGTAAGTATGACACATTCATTTGTTACTGTTGCAAGAACACAACACTATGACCCCGACCAGGGCTCGAACCCGGAGTGCTCGATCCGAATTCAGGTGCACTCACCATAAGGCCATCGCGGTTACCACAAAGAGATGGTCCATGCAATGTCATTTATCTTGTTGTTTACTACGTTGAGTTATTTTTATTAGATGGAGATGCGTCTCTGATCTTCAGTAAAGGAAACAGCATACAGCGCATGTCTCTTCCTCCCCGACCCAACAACATAGGAGTAATTTACCAGAAAGCAGGCGCTGTACACGTTGGTGTTGACTATGATTGCGTGGACCAGACGGTGTACTGGACTGAGGTCACTAAGGGCGTTATCGTGCGTGCTAAGTATGATGGGAGCGACATGGAAGTCGTTATTAACAGCGGAGAAATTACAAGTCCAGAAGGTGAGAGAAAACAAGCTTATGGATTCTTTACTGGTTCTATTTACTCATTAATTATCATCAAGTTAAGGGGTTGAGACTGTGGTCGACTTAAGATATGTTCAACAGAGTCTGGCTACCACTGAATAACTATCTGGTCCGCACACCTCAAACATTGAGCTGAATGGAAATTACAAAGGTACTAGTGTGGTTTTCATATGAGTGTCGAAAAGTCATTGGTTTTGTTTCACTACACTCAATTGAAAACCGCTCTGACCTTTACTTGATCAATGAGGAGTGTATTTGCCAATGACGATGGCAAGCATATTGGCAAGCATATTGGCAAGCATAGTATAATGGGTGTATTAGACAATCAGACGAACAAAGAGAATGAACTGAGTCAAAGGAAGCCCTGCCGATCAGAAGTCTTTTGCTAGGATTTGCATCCATTTCGTCAAACCTAATTATTTACTTATCAGTTCTCTCATTGTCATTAAACAACCTTTGAATTTTCTAACTTTGACAGGAATTGCGGTGGATTGGTTGGGAAGGAACATTTACTGGACGGACTCGTGGCTTGACACCATTGAAGTAGCCATGCTGAATGGCAGCCACAGACGAACTCTTATCTCTTCTGACCTGGTGGATCCGAGGGCCATCATAGTTGATCCACCTAACGGGTAAGCTGGAGGGGACAACAAATAGCCCAGTGCACTGTGTTTGTATACAAACAAATATTGTACGAGGAGTAACGTTAGTTTTAATTTGGAATGACTTGTACGACGGGTTCGTTGTACGAGAACAGTAAGCTTCTGATTTGGCGGAGCACATAAGGCCAGCTGAAATATTACATACTTTCTTGAATACATCATTCGAAATTGGCCGAAAAATACAGAGAGATTTCCCCAATCTTCACTCTAGATGGTGAGATTTGAGCCCATGTATTTTAATGACAATGAGGTTTGCCCTGTTGAGTGTTCGCTAATTTTCATCAACTTCTTGTCAGTCTACAGGCTAACTCATTACATCGTTCTTGTGATATAAATCATAAATATCCTGCTTTGGATGAAAGTGTTTCTAAGCTGCATCACTATTCATTTCGACTTTTAGGAAAATGTACTGGGCCGATTGGAGCCGAAATCGTCCGAAGATCGAAGTGGCTAACATGGACGGAACCGATCGCCGAGTACTCGTTAAATATCCCCTGAGTCTTCCGAACGGCTTAACGCTCGTACACTCAACAAATGAACTTTGCTACTCTGATGCCGGCATGTGGGCGATCTCTTGCGTAAATCTAGGAGATCTGAGCATGCGTAAGGCTTACAATCCAACTACTTACCCGTTTGGCATAACCAGTTTTAACCGGACGTTGTTCTGGACAGACTGGACCTTGGGAAGAATCCAAAGGATGGGAATGAACTCAAAGATTCCTGACAAGCCCCTCAGGTCATTTGTAGGGAGCAGTGGAAAGATATTCGATATCAAAGCTGTGCAACCGTGTGGAAGAACAGGTGAGAAGGACTGAGCGATAAAAGTAACAAGGGCCTATTGATCGATTCGGTCGTTAGCCATTCTTTAGAGCGATTTTGTTTTGGCAGATACCATAATAGACATAAGACTCCAATTGTCACTTCCTTAAGCTATAATTTCAACAAAATTGTGATTTCTTTATAATCAACTCCTAATCTTCGCATTTTGTTTTCTTTCTTCTTTAGCTGCTGCAGTCAAGAACCCCTGCGCTGTTGAAAATGGCGGCTGCACGGGATTGTGCTTATTGAAACCGAAAGGTCATTCATGTTCATGTCCCAATGGGCTTCATCTTGTCAAGACAGGAAACGGAACGAGATGCCAGGGTATGGACAAGATTTGCCTTCATTCGTAATTGGAGATAGCCTTTCCTTGATTCAGGATCTCTTCTAGACTCTTCTACAAAATGCTGAGAATAGAAAAGTTAAGTTTCAAATAGCCTGCTTAAGTGAATTCCGTTTTTTCGACTTCTTTTTTTCATTCACTGTAGAAAAATGCAACGGTGCCTTGGGAATGGAAAGTGGTTTTATCACCGACCAGCAGCTATCAGCTCATTCTGCGTGGAACAACAACCGTGCGCGTTACGGCGCCGCACGCGCGCGTCTGTACTTGAGCGAATGGCCTCAGGGGTGGAGTGCGAAGAAAAATGATCCGTCACCATGGCTACAAATAGACCTACTGCTGGTGCGAGCCGTGACTGCAGTGGCAACTCAAGGGTATGGGAACAAGAATGAAAAGGAATGGGTTAAGACCTATGTGATAATGACGTCGCGTGATGGAGAAAGATGGAACACATACAAGGAAGGAGGACGAAAACGGGTAAGAGGAGGAAAGCTGTTAGAGAATGTTTAGTTGCTGACTCGTTAATATTTTGAGCGCTTCTTCTTGGAGCTAAAAGTTTCGGAACAAAAGACTTGCTTTAAAGGAACACAGTCAGCTTTGAGACCGCGGTGACCTGGACAGTAGCTTTCTCACTTTGAAAAGAGTTCACCTCATCTAGAAATCCGCTTCAATCTTCGCAGCGTTTTGCTTGATTTTCGATCGTTTACTAAAAAACCTGTTTTTGAGTGTGCTTTTGCTCATCCTGTGATATTATTTCTATCATATTTGGTTAAAAACAGTATGAGTCGCGTCTCTTTGATATTATCTATTATCTATGTCCATCTATTTAACAGGCTGCAGAAATGTGCGTACGAAGCATTTGAAATGCGGGATCTGCTTAATACATGGGACGTTTGTTGAAAGATTTAGGTGTTGTTACATCTTCTAGCAAAGAGGGAGGAAATACAAGAATCTTTGCCATAATGCAGGAACACTACCTCTTTCATCATCAATTGCCCTGATTTGAACTTCTCCATCTTAAAACTGTTTCTTGTTTCGACAGATTTTTATCGGGAATGTTGACACGAATTCAGTGGTACGAAATGAGCTAAAGATACCGCTGAGAACTCGCTGGCTCAGGATCGTCCCTCGCTCATGGAACAATCACATAGGACTGCGGGTGGAATTGTACGGCTGTTGAGTTCATAAGAGGTACGTCTTGACGTGTTGAGAACAAGTTATTAGACAGCTTAAGCAATGACGACGGCAACCCCGAGGACAAATTTCGCAATTGTCTAGATCTGTTTAGTGCGCCTATTGGTCTCAGAACTTGCTCCGAAAACTAACTATGTAACGCCAGCGTTCAATTCCAAATGAAAATACAAAACATTAGTCGCCGTCGTCCACATTTTCCAAAATACGCAGAACTTAGTCATTTCACGTTGTGCACAGCTACTGTTCTACTCATTAAACCTTTTGTTTTGTGGCGTTCTCGTTGCCATTGCTATCACGGTTTTCCTCCATAAAGCTCTTTGTAAAACCTGTAAGACTTGTTGCGTTTTATAAAATTATATCAATATGGTGCTCTTCTCGATATCCAAATCTCCATATGTCTTTTAATATCAGCTTTAGATATGCCTTATAATGACTATTTCATTTACTATTCCCATCTTTCTGCATTACAGTCTGTTGATATAGTAAAGGAAAATTATCTGTTGATCACTCGAATTTTAAGAGTGTACTCTTCGTCTTCATTTAGGAACGGCTTACATTCCCAGGCGGTACTGCGAAGGGCGCTTACTTGGACCTGTGGAGGTTGACGACGGTTTACGAATTTGAAGAATCGTGAATATTATACAGCATCTGCTAAGATAAGAACTTTGCAAACCCTATGGGATTTTGCTTTTAAGACTTTGCCGATATTAAATTTAGTAAATATGTTAATGAAATATTTTTTTTAACAGTAACTTTATGAAAATCGTGATATACATGTAAATCAGCACTGTTATATATATGTGGCACGATGACGAGATAATCTTAGTCACGATCGACTTTTAGCTACAGTTATTTGATTTGCTTGCTTTTTAAAGCTTTGCTGGTCTCTTTAAAATTTTGCAAAATTCTTCATTCTGTTAAATGAAGAATCTAAGCAAATGTCAAACCTCAGCGCTTGTCTAACAACAAAACATAAAGTTGGACATCTCTGTTGTCCATAGTAACTCAATTCGCCGAATAAATAATAGGCTACTTTCAATACAGCGATATTCGAAAGTAGCTCAGAGGATAACAATAAAAAAATGAATTCGTGAACTTCTTTTGTCTTGTATTTCGCCCACAGTATTGGATAAATAGAAATTGAGATTGTTGTACACCAAATACAGGTTAGAATTGAGACAGCATAGAAGTCGTAAGGCAGCTTTTATTTTAACTGAGGCAAGCTGTAGATCATCTCAAAATATACGAATTAGCGCAAAATTTAATATTTAGCTATGTTTATCTAATAAATAAAGTATTTTTTCGAAGGCCTGTTTACTACAACTTGCATATTATCGGTCAAAGTGATTATAGAATATATTTATTTTCTTAACGACAACAATGAATAATGGCATAATTCGGATTATTGTAATATGAACTGACCCGAGCTTAGCTACCTCTAGTCGTTCAGTGGATACTCTTTCTCATTAACTTTATGTGCCTAAGAAACTAAGGTGAACATTTCTATATTACTTAGGAAAGCAGCTCTGTAAGTAAACAGTGTTCTCTATAATAAAACTAGAAAAATAAAATTGAAACAAGAGACTGGAAATGGACATCTCATGAATTATATCAGCCCACCACAGTTTTGCCGGTATATACGTAGATTAATACTATCCAAAATTTCCTTGCATAATTTAAGATGATATCTTTTCTTCTTTCTTTTGTGTTTTTGTCAACAGATTCCTTGCAGGTTTCATTGCATTGTAACTTCAAGCTATTTAAAACCTTTATTTTTTTTTCTTTTCATAAACTAAGCAATAAACAAAGGTCTCATCGACTAATAATTTCAGCATCCATATTTGCTATGCTCTCCTTAGTGACTTTTTATCAAGCAGAAAACAGTACTTGGAAAGTAAGAACGTTAAGATATTAAGTCGAAGGCGTGTCTCTAAAGTTCCCATAATGATCTTTTTTAGAAATCTTAGCAACAATTATTTTGCTATCAGGTAATGCAGAGACATCGGGGCTATGTGCTTATTGTTATTCCTATGAAGGTATGGCACAGTACTTTCCGGGCGATATTGTTATAGGCAGCAGTTACAAGGCCCCTTTAAGTTTATCAAAAATTAAACAATGGTCCTGCTCAACAAAATTTGATTAAAATTCATACATTTAAAATGAAGGAGTATTGCTTATGCTTCCCCGGTGATCATTTATCAAGGTGGAATGGCTTTCCCCAAGACCTCTGTGTTACTTCTCACATTCATTTCCAGGTGTTCGATCTTGACAATTTCCTAACTGATCATGCATGCGTGAGACTTTCCCCTACGATGTCAATTTACTTGTTTATGGTAAAGGAAACGAGTTCCTAATTGAATTTAGGTTGATTAGCGCGAGAACTATTCAGCTGTTAAATATCAACCGTTAAGCCTCGGTACTTGAATGCAGACGTTCCAAAAGAGTAAAAAGTGAAGGCAGCAATTACATTGTAAGACGAAGTTTTCATACCGTTTGGGCGGTCAGTGAAAAAAATCCTCAAAACAATTGTAACTGACCTGAAAAGATATAAAAATACTTGATTCTTGGCAGCCTCGTCAGAGTAAAATAACAACATGAATAATTAAAATTAGTATATTCTCAGCTCCGACTATTGCATTTCTAGCTCTCTGATTGGCTCAAAAACTCCGACTATGAGCCATTAGTCGGAGTTTTACCTTATATGGAAAACAGTGCGCCAAGTTTAAAAATTTTCCGCTCTGTAAAATTGTTGAAATAAAAATCGGCGGCAAAAACCCGATTAAGAATATACTAAAACAATTATTCCATTCGACCTTGTTGGATATGAAGTGATCATAACCAACTCGCGCTACGCGCTCGTTGGTTATTTATCACTTCATATCCAACGCGGTTTCATGGAATAATTGTTAAATATTCTTTTCAAGATTTGTTTTAAGTCCCTCGGGTATGAAACAAAAACGGGGGTGCTGAAAATTCATTTTTTTTTTTTTTCCTTTTTAATTTTAGGTCAGATACAGTAGATTTTTTAAGAATTTCCTAATGAAGTCGTTCGTTATCCAAGAATGAACGAATCTATACAGTGCATTGCGAAGAACATGTATTTTGAGCTATGAACAGAGTATAAAGAACAAGTCTCGATTGCACTAACAAAAATAATATCAACCCCCAGCGTCGCGGCTTAAGCTGTGAAATTGTTTCAAAATATTTTGATTCTGACAAAAAATTGTCTTAGTCATTGATTAATCACATGCAGATTACATCATTCCTGATAAAAAAGGCAAATAAATAATTGATTAAACTTGAAACAACAAAAGTCACAACAAACTAACAAGGAGATACTATAGAAGGATATCCGCAGCATATATTTTTTTATCCAAGTAAAAGTGTTATTTTCTAATATAATCCACGCACTCTACAGCCCAAGCTTTGTCTTTACAAATCTTTTGTTTCATCGTTCAGTTATATCCTGTTAATTGACACTTGTGGGGAACAGTTGGAAGTGTGGCAGCGTAAAGGATAGATCAGTTATTTTACAAACACTTATGTGCATAGACTGCATGAAATTAACTTACAGAGGTATTCTCATAATTGTCGATCAGCAGCTTTACTTGGAAGATTTTCTTTTCTGCGTTTTATCAACTAACAACCGTTATGGCGAAATGATGCGGGAGAAATATGTGGGAATCAGATTTCAAGAGGAGAAAGCTAACTAAGTCCCTGCTTTTCCAAGTGTTCGCGGTAAGTTCAGCATTACATCGCAGAAAAACTAATCAAACCTAGATTGTTTGATCTGGCAGATGTGTCTTTTGAAAGAATTTCTGATAAGTAGAAATGCTATTGCATTGTCTACAACCAAGAAACGCCGAAATAGATGAATCATAAAGTAAAATTAAACTAACCAAACGTGATTAAGGTGGCTCGAAGCAGCTTGCAGCATGTTTCAATACTTCTTCTCAGAAAAATAGACACTACCACTCTTTTTCAATATACACTGCAGTCATGGCATCAAACAAATGGCTTATCATTGGTAAATACATTATAGTCATTTCATACCTTAACAACGATATAAGCCGATGAAAACACCTTGATGTTATCTTTAGGGGATTATAACTCAAAAACTTGTTCGAGTACCCCCTCCACCTTTTCAATTATTGAGTTATTCTCAGCAAGTTAAATTTCAAAGTTTCAAAGTTTCAGTTGTGGGTGCGGATTCAGAAACAGGTTAAACGGTGGCTCTAAACACTGTCTGCTGGAATTGTTTTCTTGGGAGGGGAGCTCCCATCCAAGGCAGGAACAATTTACGTAACCTCTACATGATTAAGAAGATGGAACGGAGAGTGACTCTAATGAAATGTCTAGCGCATCTCTGAAGGTTTGGTAAACTACCTCATCAAAATTATTGAAAGGTTAACATTTTCTCATTCAAGACAACGCATCTCATTTATCAGTTCTTGGATTGAGAGAAGCAAAAGCTTTATTATAAGTGCCTGGCCCAATAGCACGACTCGGCGATCCCAGGCACAGTTCGCATTCAAACCGACCGTAACCACCTAGCGAGCTTCTCATACCGAAAACAACCCTAATTTCACTGTGTGGAGGAAAACTTGGGAAAGCTCAAAAGGTTTTATTTTATTTCATTTTTTTTTTGGACATTCTCTCTCTCTTTCTTGCAGATTTCAGTTTCCGTGCTTTTTCAGGTCAGACCAACGTTGGCGCAAAGTAAGAAGCAAACATTTTATATTTTTTGGATGTGTAATTGGAATAAACTTATATTTAAATTATGTGATTTTTGAACGTTTTAGTCCTACGTGGTGGTCAGGGTATCTGTGTTATATTTGCCTTCTGCCAATCTGAAACTTGTAAGTGTTCGCCTGGTTACTATGGAGATGGCTTTACTAGTTGTACCAAAGGTAGATAATGTATCAGACATTCAATCACAGTGGGAGCAAAGCTACCAAATTGATATTTCACCGTTGTCACCGTGTTAATCAAATGTCTTACAGTGAACTCTCTAAGGCTAGTAGGATCGAGCTAGTAGTGACAAATAGAAAAAAACTTAGGGAAGGTACGTTTTTCATTGGGGGGTGGGCCGGGGCTTTGGAGGGGTTTGACCCTCCCCAATTTTGCAATTGGGGAGGGTCAAACATGTTGTATTCGCAACCGGGGGAGGGTCACAATTTCTTTTGGCAAGGAAAACATTACCCCATGTCGCTTAGTTGACTCTAACAAACACGCGAAGTGTATAGAAACCTTAAACTTGTATATAAAAGCAAAGCTACCAATCAAGATTAATCTAAATTATTTACTGGTGTCGAAATATATCAAAAAACTATCTTGTTCCAACTAACATAATTGTTTCTCTCGACCCGTGCCCGCTTTCATCCATAGTTTGACGGCGGTAATGTTTCCGCGCGGGGTTCTGGTATAAAATCAGTCTCCGGTAACGATTCGTTACTTAAGCTACTCGGGCTTGAACTGACAACTCGATCTACTACATCACTTTGCGAGTCAGTTTCAACCTTGTTGACACTCCATTGAATCGTACAGCACGCTGCCAATGCGCGCTGTGATCATTGCGACCTTTTCAGCTTTCTTCCCCTTGAAGGTGATCTTGTGATGGGAAAAGTAAAAGGAATACTCTTCCACCCTCAAGGACGACAGCTTATCGAAGTTGTACAGTCCAACCCAGTCAATGTCATTGTACTTCCGGTTCAGCCGTTCTATTCGCTCCTTTTCAGTCTCCTCTTTCTTCTTTTCCTTGCGCATTTTTATCTGGGCAAGGTGCTCAACATACTCTGCCACAAGCTTTTCGGGGACAATGTATTTATCTGAAAACTTTCTAATTGCCTCACTGTCCCCACTGACTAGCTCACTTTCCTCAAACAATCGCTTAATTAATCTGAGCAAGTTGCTCCATCTGACCTCATGAAATCCTCGCATTCACCACGAGCGCATTTCCTTCTTTCTATTCCTCGCACATCCTTGCCCATTTTCAGGTTTTCACCGCGCAATCACACGCCACGCAATTAGCTGCTTTGTGCGCAGACGCGGTTATGTGATTAACACTTCCGGTTAGTTCTTTTCACTTCCGGTTATTTTTGTCTTGGGGGGAGTGGGGAGAGGGTCAGATGTTTTGTGTAGGTATTTGCATTAATCCATTCTGGGAAGTGGGAGGGCCCCGCCTTTTTTCGCAAAAAATTTCTAAAATACCCCGACCCACCCCCGCCCCCCAATAAAAAACGTACCTTCCCTTAGCAGCATTATGCTGTTATTTTATACAATACGTTGTTGAATGAGTGGTTAAATGTGTTGGTAAACTCGTCCCCGATCTGCACTTAATCGAGAAATTTACCTTACCTTCTCATATTCATACGAGAAATACTAAGTGGAGCGAGGCTTTCTATAGTCTACGGAATGCCCTTAGCGGTGACGCGCATAAAATCTCCAGACTTCATAAGAGTTTATAGATCACGAGTGATTAAGTTACTTTTAGCCGATTAATCTAAGAATTTGTATTTCCTTTGATAAGCTTATTATATTATTATATGCTAGTTTTCATGACTATTTAATTGCTTATCTGCGTAACTATAAAAGCCCTTGTTATAGAGTATGCATGTGTATGTATGTTTGTATCTCCCTTCCTTTCTTGCAATGCCGTTATATACTCGTTACACGGTCCCTTATTGTTATCAAGTACGTTGCGACCTCGAATGCGCAATCGTCAACTATCACGCGATAGAAACCGAGAGCAAATATTCTAATGTGCCAAGACTCAAACGAAACTAAAACTTGTTTCAAAAGTGTCGTTAACAAACTTGACTTGATTTAAAATTGTTTTTTTGTTTAATATTGTCCATGTTTTGTTTTTCCCTTAACTTTGTCGCAGTCGTCCACTAATTATCTAGAGATGATATCATCTGCTAAACTCATTAGCAGCACAGCAATAAGCCCAGCGACTTCTTCAGCTCCTTCTTTGTCTTTGCCCATGATTTCTACGGCAACACAAGGTTAGACACAAGATGATTCTTTTCCTCTCGGTAATTTTTTCGCCACAAGGGTATGGTTGACTGACACGGATGAGGAAATTGTTTAACCCTCTGACGTACCCTAGGGAGGTACAAGGAGGGTGGGAAGGAGGGTCGACCGAGCTTTTCCCAGGGATTTCGTTGTGATAATACATGCCTAAATTGTTTAACATTTAGGCCCATTTAGTAGATAGCTCTCGGCTCACTCTAAACGATGACATATTTTTGGAGTTCATGGCGTCATTGAATCTGCCAAGCTTTATCGGCAACTAAGGTTTCACTATGCTCTCTGAAAATCAGAAAATAACGCGTGTTGATGGAGAATTTACCTAGAAAATTATTCTAGAAAGTAGAAAAATACTAACCCTGCAATGCTGTTAAAGAAACCCGGAAAAATCCAAGGATTCTGTTGAAGAAGACGAAATTTGGCTTGATTAGTGGTTGCTATGGTAATGTCAAATGACTCGAAGAGACAGTTGAGCCGTCAAGATCTCAGCGAGGGGTGAATGAACTGAAATCATCATAGTAAACTTCTCCTGAGGCCGCCTGTCGTCACTTTGTGAGTGACCGCTGCGCATGATAACGGTTATTGTTTACCAGTTCTATCGTTCGATTTGCAGAATTGTTTAACTCATGTGAGATATTTCGGTGACATCCGAGGCGTTCATTAAGAGCTATTAGTAGTTTAAGAAGAAAGCATCCAGAAAGATCAATGACCTTCCTCCTTAACATATGTTGCCTCATACATTGTGTAACCTATTTGGGTAAAAAAGGAATGAGCTAAACTTTCCCATCAAATAGGATCTAACAAGGTTCACCATTTTTAAAGGCTATTTTCACGTGACATTTATTGTCACTTCATGCTTTATGATACAGGCTTTTGATGAGAATATTGAACCTCGTAAGCTAAGCCTCAATCCAGCTAGCTGCAATTGACGTGACAATCTACCTTTTCTTCACAGTTTTCTTTTTGTCGCTGTTGTTGTTTCTCACGACTATATGCGGATATGGAGTTGTCGACACGACTTTGTTAATAGCGAGAGCATTTGACACAGAACCATACAAGAATGCATCTGTAAATTTATCTTCTTAAAAGGAAAAAAAAAAACTGTCTTTCATTACTCGCGAGCTTAGATGCATTTAGATGCAAATCATGTAGAAGAACAAAAATAAATCAATAAAAGTTGCTAGTTAGACTGTGAGATTATCTATTTGTTCTGTTCTATTTGTTCCTCAGAATCTCTCATGAGTTCATTACCGCTCTCCACGAGCAAGTTGCAAATGACTTCATCAGCTGCAATGATGAATTCATCGCCGGAACAATCTACAGTTAAGATCAGTCACAGCAAACCACAGTCTTTGGCGACCTTACAAGCATCGCCATCCCGATCAGGTGGGTGAATGAGTCCGGTGTGGATGATAAATGTTACTGTGTAACTAATCGATGTAATGACTTTGCTGAAAGTATTTGCTACACAGATTTGTTGTTGTTGTAACTGATGTGGAAGAAGAGGCTCAAAGCAAGTCAAAGCAATACGCACTAAGCTCGACAGAAGCTGATCAAAATATGGTACCCCATTTAAGCCTTTATATACCAAACTTTAGTCACTATTAAATCAGTTGGTATAGCTAACCATACGGTTTCGAGTCAATTTGGAATTAATTTGCACTTGTGAGTTTTTCAAAAAGTTGAAATTGCACTCGCCGAAGCGGCTCGTGCAATTTCAGCTTTTTAAAAAACTCACAAGTGCAAATTAATTCCAAATTGAACGAGAAAAACTGTATGATTACTTATTAATAAAATAAACATGAAAAAATTTGCGTGGAGGAAGTGCCGGAAGACCTTTCTAGAAGCCATTTTTTCTCATTCGAGAAAACTTTTTTCAAAGTTTTCGCACAAAATTTTCTCATTATTTTACGTAATAACATTGGTTTCGAAAATTTCCTATTGTCTTTCAGCCAATCATAATCCAGAATTACGATGTGTAATTTGCACTGGTGTTACACTTTTTGCACTGGTGTTGCGCTTGAACTGCACTGCTCTCAGCCAATCAGAATCGAGTAATTTTATCATGTATATTACTATCTCTAATAAAGGTTAGACAAGAAAAGTTGTAATTACGTTTTTCACCTTACGAAGTGAAACAAATGCACCAGAGCAAGCATCGAGGCGTACACAGACTGCTTTATAGAACCTTGCAAAAGAAATGGAGCTGACATTGATTTAACGACTTTCGAGCGTTATTATCGCGAAATTTCGAAGTCATTTTGTCGAAATTATACCTGAAACTGAAAGGTCGTCGAACAAATGCATTTTGGTAATTTATAAGTCCCAAAGGAGTCAATGAGACTTACATATCACATTTTATGCTTTATTAAAGTCTTAGGTCCTAACACCAGCATCGTCAGGACTGACTTACAAACAAAACCCTGTCCATCTCAAGCTCACTGCATCATTCTGGAGAACAGTTCCTGTGTGTGTTACTGTATGTACTTGGCCAGAGATTATCCAGGGTTTACAGAATGTCTCAGTAAGTAAAGATGTCATTTTAAGATGTCTTCGGGGCGCAGGGATGGCGCAGTGGCCATAGCTCTCGCCTCCCGGTTTTCCTCCCTCCTCAAAAACCAAAACTCTAAATTCCAGTTGGACCAGGATAGAGGACCCGTATAAAAACCAGCTAAGGCTGATGTGGGTTATAAATGTTGTAATATCAATATTCTTTCAAAAAGTGAATCTCTTGTTATTTGGCTCTTCCAAATGTAGGAAACTTTGAAATTTTCTCTCCGTTTCGACGATCTATGAAAGAACGCAGTTATTTTTATCTTTATCTGTTAAATATTTGTTATTTGTTGAGGTGTTCGTGTCGTCTTAGTATAAGTTAGATGTTTGATGTAGGTGGAAGCCCCGACATAGATGCGTCCTTTGAGCCTTGGGGCAAATATATATGCGAAAAAAAAAAAAATACTAATTCGGATATTGAGTTAAGATCGTTATCAGTTCGTCCCTTGACTAATGCTTTTATCATTCCCTTTTTTATATAACAATAATCTAAAGACAAAGATTTCGTCGCGTTACCTGAAGTAACAATACTGAACGTACACCAACAGCCCTTCATGGATGGACCGGAAATTGTAACATGTGACGAGGAGAGAATGTTCCAAGCATCCGTAGACAGTAAAAACGTCAACTCGACAATGCAACTGTCTTTTGAATGGTATATAAGGAACGTGTCAACAATGCCGTTTGCAATTTCCAAAGAACGAACCCTTGTACAACGAGATGCCCTGACATGGAATCCCCCTCGTGGATCGCTTACAACAGGTCTAAAGATGATTGAATTTGAAGTTAGAGTACAGAACGTTCCTGCAGTGAGAAGAGATTTTGGCTTTATTGAGGTGCAGGAACCCACTTTGGTTGCTCTAATTGATGATGGATCCGACACGCTACTTTCATCCAATGAAGAAATAATCCTTAGTGGATCAGGTTCCTCTGATCCATGGCCAGGGATGGGTAACAACCAGCACTCTGGAATGTCTTTCTCGTGGTCTTGCTTCCAAGGAGGACAATTGGTTCCCCATATTTATAGTGGTCAGAAAAAGGTGGTAGTTCCTTCGGGATCAGCTAAGGAGAAAGAACCTACCTGCGGAAACGACACAATGGACATCCAAAATGGATCGACAGTTACCATTCGACCCAAGGATAATCAGATGTACTACATAAAACTGGTTGTTCAAAAAGATCAACGGCAGTCTGAGGTTCTTAGGACTCTATATGTCGCAGATCATGATGTTTTACGCGTTGCAATCAGGTACTGGCAGTGAAAAACATTACATTTCGATTACTTTACAGTACTGTGTCACATAAGATGTAAAAAGGAAGTTTTGTCAGAAGGTTTACATCCATCGACAAAAGCCTGATTCCAAGACCCTGGCCTGCTTTCCAGTCGTTTAATTTGAAAATTCCTCTGGTATTGTATGCTCGATCACTGGCCACTGCGTCATATCTCCCTGGACAAGGCAAATGGGCGCAACGGTATAGCTAAGTGGTAACTAATGAAAGCTGTGCGACAAATAGAAATTCTAGTAACACCCATGTGGGTTACCCTGTTTTACAAAAGCGTTTCCAGAACTGCGAGTTACATAAAAGTGCAGAGGTCCTAAGTTGACCAGATGAAACGATATCCTACCGGCCTACTCGGCTGAGCAATGTGTATAACCATGTAACAACGTCAAAGCCTGCCTGGCCAATATCGCCACTTGTAGATACTTGTTTCTCTTGAGACATGCACTTTATTTAATTGATGTCCAATATTCTGACGTGCATTTCCTTTGCAGGTGCATCAAAAACTGTTATCAGATGGTGATACCCAGCCACCGATTCTCTTTAAAAGTCACATGTAATGTTTGCCATTCTAAACACATCACCTTCAAATGGAAATTGTACTCAGAGGGATTACAAAGCAATGAGTCTGTCACGGTTTGGTATCTCAACGAAACATTGAAAAGCCTGGTCTCTACTAAGCCGAATTCCAAGAATATCGTTTTCAAAGAAGACAAGCTGCAAGAAGATTCCTCTTATTGGCTCACCGTTGATGTCCATCTGCCAGATGGGTTGCGCGGCTGGGCAGCGTACAAGTTCAAAACGGCAGCCACGCCGTCTGGTGGAGTGTGTAACGGTAACCAGATGGAGAAAGGAGCGTTTGGAATTACCCTATATATTGACTGCACAGGATGGTACGACGAAAACAAGCCTCTTGCGTACGAGTTTTTCCAACAAACAGACGACGGAAGTTTGCACATGTTGCGGTATGGCATAATGCCTTTTGGTGAAGTTCATATTCCCCAGTTTGATAATGGTGAGATTAAAATAAACGTCGTCATTATAAACTCTTTAGGAGCGAGGACTGAAACGCACATCGTAGTTCAGGTTAGTTAAAGTTCATATGTAGATGAATGCCTTTTTGGACTTTAAGACATCTATTCACACGTAAAAAGATAATAAAAACAAGTTCCCTTCGACATGTATCAAATTTGAGGATCCTCGACGATTTGGCAACGACAAAGTATCAAAGGGTCTGTACATTCCCAATAGGCTACTCTCCTTGTGTTGTAACTTTGGACAAAGCGACTTATTTTCTCACTGGCTTATATTCCCACCGATCTGCACGATAATGCTGACACTGTAACGACAAAATGCCAAAAAGGTAAAGAAAAATGGACTAGCATTCCGTCTCGATAAAATAACTTTTTCAATTGACTGAGGCTGTTGATAAATTTCTCCCTCGACAGGTTGTACAACCATTGTGGCTAAGTGACGCTGGCGACGGACTTTCGGTTTTTGAACACTCTGAGGATATGTTTGATAAATATTTGATTCAAAGAAAACTGTACGACGCGTGGCAGATAGGGCTTGTTCTGGCAGAGGCTATGAACATGGAGAGTTTCTATTGGATAACACCACTTCGTGCCAAAGATGTAAGAAACACTCGCTTATGTCTTTCTTCTTTAACCCGTCACAAAGCTACCCACAAGCTGCCTGGCCTGCGCTATGTTTACTGGGTGATAAACAAGACAGCAAGTACTGATTGGACTAATGTGGCTATGAGCACAGGCTCATAACCGTATTTATATGTGTCAAATTTCAGTTCCAAAAGATTGATAGATTAAGTGACCCAGTAACGGTGAGGGCAACACAAACGCCACAAGCATTATGATGAACTCACAAATGCTCCCCCACCCATGGGTAGCTGTGAAGCACTAGGAAGTGAAAACATCAGAAGTAGTTGCCCTTACTAACTGCTTCCAGATACCACTTTATCTAACATGAACGAAAGAAGCAAATGCCCATGCTAATTGGTCCTCAAAACTATGAAAAAGATATGGACTGAACAAAGAACTTAGAAAAATTAAGAAGCTATTGCCCCAGCTTACTGACCGATCCTCAAAACTAAGCAAAATGTGTTAATCGTTTAATCGGGAGTTTTAACTTCATTTATGTGTTTTGTGTGTTTGCACATGAGCGTAGATACTTTAACTCTCTACGTATTTTCGCAAAGAATGGAAAAATAATTGTTGTAAACTTTTGTTGATTACCTTGCAGCTGAAGTATCACATAATTCAAGAGATACCAAGATCCAATGCAGCCGACGTACAGAGCATTCTTCTTCTGTCGTCGGTGTTGAAAGTGACGACTTCAATACCAGAACATCTTTTGCTCAGCAGTATGGTAATTATCTGCGTATTGATCATACTTCTTCTCTATTTCATCGTCTTCTTTGAAAAAAATTAGTTTCCTGACCAGATAGCTTTGAAAGTGTGGTTTAGCTGAAGTTGTACATGTAGGTAATGCATAAAATTGTAAGGAGGGCTTGAGTTAGGTACTACAAAGGTTCCATTTAATCTACTGTTGTCTTTGGTGAGTTTAAGCCGTTGACTGATTTGACAAGGCAATCAAAGATAAGTTTTAAATTTAATTAGAATTCCAGTGAAGCAAGGCTGATACTACGGCACGATAGGGTTAAAACTAAAGGCCAAGAAGGCAATCATGAACAGTTGTTTCACCAAGTTGGGTCTCGTCGGCTCGGTCTGAGCAGCAAGAAAATAGAGGAACGAGTGCGAGGACTAATTGTCTACTAAATGCACATAGTAATGACCTGAGATGAAACTCAAATCCAAATTTTCGCGGATTCACACTTTGTACATGTGACGTTAACCAATCTGCAAACATTTGGATTTCAATTTCACCTTAGGTCGTTCCTGCTGTATCTGCACCGTGCTGACGATACCCAACCAGGCTTTCAGTTTGGCCTCTATCATGCTTTTGTCGTGTTAAATTTTCTACTTTGGGCATCAGCCGTGCTTTATTACCGTCTATTTCTATTGTTAGCTGATCAGATCTTTTACAGATCCTTCGCGTACCATTAGCATTTTTGTTGTAGGCTCTTCAGGCACATTTGTATTTTAGTTATAAAACATCAAAAACCGAGCCTGAGAGTAAAAGATAAAAGATGTACAAATTAAGATCTCCTTCCTCGGTGGTGATTTCAGTTTATGTTACGGCTAGCGCCGTGAGCAGGCAACATGAACCAAACCCTGTGCTGCCGTCATCTGCTACTCGAGAAGGAGGACGCTATCTTGCCCGCTTGGGATTACAAGGCATTACCTTAGCTCCGCCTCGGTCCATAAAACGCAGAAAAGAACTTGGCAAGTATCCTCGATCCCATCATGACCTCGTGCTTGGTCAGTAATCCATATAAGCTCATATATATTGTAAAGCTGGTGGATATTGAAATAGGGAACGCACTATACCAATTTTATCGAGGACTCCTTTTGAACAGCGTGTGCTCCAGCCACGTCGTCGATCTTTCATAAATAAGCTAAGAAAGGCTGAGAGATAAAGCCATTGTTCTGTTGCAACATTTGACATTCTGCGAAGCCATCCAACAAGAAGGCGTAATTTGGACCACTTTTTACCCCTCTCTCGTGCATGCAGAGTTCTGTATTATAATAATTATAATGGCGTCATGAGGTCGCCGAAACGTCGATCATTATATCGTTATCGTTTTTACTTGTCTGTGTAATATTAAGTAATAAGAAGAAATTCGAATAGTGGGTTAGTTTGGTGTTGACTGGCCGCTACTCTAGGAAAAGGGCAAGAGCGCAGAGACCGTCGTAGTTTGGATTGACTCCGTATGAATACTTGTCCTTTTTGTTTTTCTATCTTAGGAGATTGCTTTGGATGTTCTTCACGAATGGGTGTCAGTAGTAAAAAAGAGAATTCACGGTGGAGGCGGAAAAGACCGTTCTTTTGAAAGGCATGCATGGAACGAGTTGCTACACAGCTCAGGGAACATTCTTCACGCCATAACTCAGAGAGTTTCCAGGGGTGAATCGGAGCGAATAAAGGTAAGCGTTTCCTTGGTGCTACTTGTAAGAGGTCGAGAATTCAGGTCAGCAATTGTTAGTAGAAGAGCACAGAACCCAAATGGCCAGATTGTCCCAGAGAAACTTACGTGTGGAGAACACCTCTAGCCGAGCTGAAATCACATCAATAGGAATGACCCGCTTGTCAATTAATGTGCGTGTCATAATTAAACCCCGTTGCTCTTTAGCATGCCATTGCTGTTGCTTTTCCTTGCAGATAAAAAAGTTGCAACTGTATGCTCTTAAACTTAATGACGTCATATCGGATGCTGTTCTATCGTTAAAACTGACTGGGGAGGAATACAGTTCAGTGAAAACAAAACATCAGTCTTTATTGTTGGGAAAACACGAGCTTCATGAAATGAGTAGTCTGCAAGTGAGAGATGAAGATTTTCATTTTATCTTCCCTGAGCTCAGCGAGGATATGACACAAACAGTCTTTGGTGAAGCTACTAATGTACACGTTCAGGTAATGTGTGAATTTAACTACCAAAACTAGTGACGTACTGTTCAGTATTAGGAGTATTAAGATATAATCTCTTAAAGTTTTTGTGTGAAGTGAATAATATTTATTTGACCTGGTACCATCTTTATTTAATGTCTGCGTGAATGTCAACTTTATGGGGCTTTCAGTGGTAATTTTAAGGGTATGCACTATGCACCTCGCGCTTTTTTTAACCACAAAGAATAGATGCCACCCTTTGAAGTGGCAACCTATTATGCCAGAATGAAACGGACGGGATTCGTTGGCTGCCGCGTGCACTTTTGTGGTGACGAAGATGCATACGAGAATAAAGTTGAAATTGAGGTATGGGTGTAAGTGCAGTCTGAAAGGGACACAAACCTACTTCTACTGGAGCGAACTATATGTTATGCAGTTGTATTGCCGATTGCAGTTCCTCAAAAGGAAAAGAAACTTACGATTGGCTCGAGAGATTTAGAGCTCGAGATATCTGAGGTAATGCCACACTGGAAAAAAAAAAGATTTTTGGATCAAATTATGGTAGAAAATTTCAAAAAAATCGAGGATTCGAGAAATTCGAATTCCGCTGTACAGAAAAATCGCTTGAATTAAGTTCTGAATAATTATTTCAAAAGATCAGGTTGTAAATGTTTGCAACATTTCGTGTCCCCTCTTTTGTAGATGATCAGCTACAACATCAACCCTCATATTTTAGGCCATCAATCCCTTGATGATATCAACTCAAAAGTGCTTAGCGTGACCCTAAAGGATGAAAACGGGAAGGTAATCAATATCTCAAACCTGCACTCGGCCATATCATTGACAGTTCCTTTGAAGAATACTGAGAACAGAACAACACCAGTTGAGGAGTACTCAGTCCCTGATGTTATGTTGCATCGAGTCTTTACCGAGAATCGTGGAAATAGTTTAGTCCAGCTGTCGTTCAAACTTGAAAGGTCTGCACCATTTGAAGTGTACGTAAAGTACGGCGCAAGGCCAACAAAGGAAGATTATGATTACTTTGCCACTATAGATGAAGAAACTTGCCACAATGGGGAAGAGATTTGCAATGTCAGCACCCAAGTATGGTTTGATGCTGAACGCATTGGAAAATATTTTATTGGGCTGATCCAAACGACGAAATCAAGGGAACGAAGATCTGCCTCGAAAAGCGAATCTCTTAACGTCTTAGCGCTGAATGCCCCCACAAAATGGAGGTCAAGATCCCTTTCCCAGTTAGATAATCAAGATGAAAAGTTATGCGTGAAGCTCAAGGATCCCCCAACGCCACAACCGGTGGTCAACGTGACGGTTAAAAACGCTCCATACGACCCAGAAACATCCGTGAATTTTACGTTGGAGGTCGACTCAACTGGATGCCTGTTTTGGTCCGAGACTGAAGAGCAGTGGATGAGTGAAGGATGTAAAGTAAGTACAAGTAGATGAAATAATTTCACGAAAAGCGTTTAGTCATCAGATATTTTCGTTGAAGGTGGTAGATGGGTGCAACTGGTCAGGGCAAAGACAAAGGAAAAATTATACAGTAGAGGGAAAGCAGGGGATAGAATTTAGTACCTTATCGCGGCAATTTAAATTTAATTTTGTTTTGAAGTGTCGACAAAGTCAGGGAATTGCGCTATGGAAAATAACGTTCTCATCATGCTCGAAGCAACTGTCTGCTACAAAAGATGAAAAGCAAGTTTTTGGTAAATGTTTTTTTGATCACTCTGCGGCAGTCATAATAAGTATTGTTTGATGGACAGTCTTATTAGTTACTAACACCATCAGTGGCCCAATCTGCATGATGCTGCAGTTGCAGAGATCCACCCTAGTTTGAGGTACTTGTAGTCTACTTTCATGTACTGAGTTCAGTGTATTGTTCCTGTGCATGTTTTGGTTACCATCAGACAGATAGTCACGGGTTTCAATAATGTTTTCAGCCAAGCGCCGTAAAACTTTTAAGAACTAGCTGAAACTCTTTATGAGAAAACCTTTCCTCTAGATGGCCAAACCAGGTGGGCAAAATCGTCCTCACAGTCCGTCAATTTGACGCTGACCGGCCCTTAATGACTCACAAGAGTGATACCGATGAAGACAAGCACAGTGATCATGACGATATAAAATACGTCTTCAATCACTCAATTCTTTTGTTGCTTCTCTTTTCAGCCTGGTACCAATTCCACCCCGTCCACCGTGCAATGTCTTTGTAATCACCTAACATCTTTTGGTGGTTACTTTCTGGTGACGCCCAACACAATAGACTTCGATCAGGTGCAACTAGGATTTAAGAGCGTTAATGACCCGGGGGATGTCCCCGTTATTGTGGCAGTGGCAGTTGTGTTTCTTATTTATTTCATCGCTGTAATCTTCGCACGGAGGGCCGACAAGCGAGATCTTGAAAAGGTACGTTGCTAAAACTAATCTGCAAGAACAATATACGCGTGTGCCATACAATTCAATCCCTCATATGCCGCATCATATGCCGCAATAGTGTGCATTCCGACTCTGCCCGAAACTACAGTATTTTCTGGCCAGCGCAGATTGGGCTGACCTTCCCCTAGGGCTACTTAATATAGCACAAAAGACATCATTGCACCACTTACTGCTATTGATCTTTCATGATAACTGTTGTTATATTTTAGGTAGGTGTCATTACGCCTTTACTATCATCAAAGGACTCCCTCCACCAATACAAAGCATCTATCAGTACTGGAGCATGGCGAAACTCGGGTACTTCTGCCAGAGTATGCATGATTCTTTACGGAACTGACGCCTCTAGCGGTGTTATTGAGTTTTCATGTAACCGGGATGAAAGCAGGAAGCTCTTTAGTCGAGGTAATTCAGACAACTTTCTTTTCACTGTCGATCAGCCAATTGGGTCTCTAGTTAAGATCCGGGTTGGTCATGACAATTCCGGCGAAGACCCATCCTGGTTTCTGAACGAGATTTCTATCACAGATATACAGGCAAATTCTAGATGGAAATTCCCCTGTTATCGTTGGTTGGGCCTAGAACTAGAAGACGGGAGCACGACATTGGAGCTCCACTCCTCAAGCGTCAAGAGATCCCCTGACTTTAAAACCGAGTTCAGTAACGCGCGGACGTACGGTCTTGCAAACTACCATCTGTGGTTCTCAATAGCTACAAAAGAGGCAAGGGATTTGTTTACTCGCGTCCAACGACTAACGTGCTGTTGCTTCTTTCTGCTATGGATAATGATTGTGTCTGCAATTTTCTACTTCGAAAATCGCGATGAAACGCCAGCTATTCACGTCGGGCCTCTCAAAGTGACAGCCAGAGAACTTTCGGTTTCTGTTACCACTGCATTGGTCGCCTTCCCGACTACCTTTTTCGTTGTATTCTTATTTCGCAAGAGTCAGCGTCTAGGAATAACCATTGACCGGGATACTTGCTATGACGATGATGGCAGAAAACAGTTCCAGCTGCCTCATTTTTGCATCTATGTCGCCTGTTTTGTTTGTATTGTTGGTTCACTGCTAGCTTCGGTTTTTACGATTCTTTATTCTCTTCAATGGGGAAGAGGGAAATCGGAACGATGGTTGTCTTCCATCTTCTTGAGTACGACTGAGGATATATTTGTTTCACAGCCCCTGAAAATCGTTGTTTTAGCAGTTATTCTGGCTCTGAGATGTAAAAGTAAAGGAAACCGTGCCGGTGACCTCGCGGAAAACGGGAAAAGGGTCCAATCTGATCATCCTGAAACAATGTTTGACATCGCTAAGAATGATATCGAGCAACAAAGGAAATACAGAGTTCTTGAAAGGAAAACGAACATATTTGCAAGAGATATGCTATTTGCTTGCTTCTTCCTTCTCCTTCTCATGTTTGTCTGTTATGGAGATAAGAGTAAACAAAGACATCACATTGCTGAAACCACGCGAAACTCTTTTACAAAGTTTAATAAGGTAAGAGAGAAGTAACGAGGAAGTAGGAGAGGAATGTAAGAGTTTTAACACAGTCACAACTTTTTATTCGCAATTGGACCCTCATAATGTCTTGCCTAGCATGTCCTTTGCGGAGCACCTGCATAACACGTAAAACATTACATTTTTGACTCCAGTCGAACTTGAACTGACGGCCACCTCTCTCTACGGCCAAGCATTTTTTGTCCCGGCGAACAATCCACACATTCCTTTATTATATTAATCTCTCTACGACGTTCACCGCTCCACAACGGCAACGGCCACTAAATCGCGCCCCGACTGCCAAAATAGGGAGCTGAAGAAGCCACGAAGGCGACGCCGAGGACAAAGTCGATTAATAAATGAATTTATATTTTACCTACGAATCTCGCGGTACTCTAAAGTCATTTACTTTGTTTATCACTGTCAAAACTATCGCAAGACGAAACCCAGAACACAGCGATAGTTGAAATAAAAATGTAAAAAAATTAGCCGTCGTGGTTCACCTTCTCCATACAACGCAGAATTTGGTCATTTCGCGTTGTCGATGTGAAGAGGACGGCAAAGAAATGTACCAAGAATTATAACGCACGTGCACATCCATTGTTCTACTCATAACTTGTTCGGTGACGTTGCCGTTGCCGTTGCCGTCGTCGTTCTTAGGTTCCCTATAACCTCTCGACAACGTGTCTAGTTTAAGACTGACGAACGATGTATACAAGCCCCCATCAGTTTTCTCTGTCTGTTTGCTTTCTATTTAAACGATACATTGAAATTGTGAATTGTATTTATATGCTAAAACAAGCATTTCTTTTAAGAAACGAAATGTTGCCCCCCCCCGAAAAAAAAAGAAAAAAAAAAACAACAACAACAACAAAACAGGTGTCATGTTACACCCCTATCTTCCCATGACAGCCACCACTCTACAAAGGCCACTTTCCTCTGGCCCCAAGTGGCCATTCAACATGTTGAAAGGTACGACTGTATAACATTTCACAGGTCAAGAACACGTCACAGCTCTGGACATGGCTTGACGACCTTTTCATTCCCGTGGTGTATGCTGGTAAGTGGTACAATGGGCAGAGGGAAACAACGACCGAATACACAGGAAACAAGAGGTCCATTTTAGTTGGCATGCCACGTTTGAGACAGCTTAGGGTTATGAAAGGTAACGAAGTATAGTTTGACATTGTTTCGCACTTCTAAACTAGTCAGTGTTACATAGACAGAAATGTACTGTAAGTGTTGCTGTATTACTACAGTGCGTGTTTAACAAATAGATTCTATATCTCCTTGCGTCTGTTCAGTAATATATCACAGATGACGTCAAAATGAGGTATGTTTTCACCACATTTTGACGTCTTCTCTGATCTATTACTGAACTGGCGCAAGGAGACTTAAAATCTAATTCTTTTATATAAAGAAACAAAGAAAACTATTGAGGACGTCATCTATATATGCGTCTCTCCTTCAATAGATCATATGTAAGAACAAATAAAAATGCGAGAATAATTTGACATATAATTTAAGATGGGATGATTTGTTTTTTTTTAGATGAAAGGCTAATTACTCTACCAAATTGAAAGCGATCAAGCGTTTTCTTCTATAGGTTATTTGCCGCCAACTGACTTATGTTTGAACTCACCGATAATTGTTGTAAGTTTTTTTTGTTTTGTTTTGTTTTGTCTTGTTTTGTTTTTTTTAATTTTATGCAGATTCTTGTGATGTGCCCGATGTTTTTAAGAATATTATTTCATCTTGTTACGACTTTTACCGTCAAGATAAAGAGGATAAATTGGGTTCATGGAGCGCATTATCAAATAAGACGTCCCTTAACTGGACAAGTATTTCGTGTCCCGAAAACTGGATATACAGTACTGAAGATGATACCGGTATCCATAAAAGCCGAGGCGTACATTCTCTCTACAGTGGTGGTGGTTACGTGGCTAATCTTGGATACGACGATTCTACGGCTCGTCGAATTTTGAAAGATCTGGTCAATAATGGATGGATAGATCGTCAGACTAGAGCTATCTTGGCCGAATTTTCAAAGTTTAATGTAGCCACTAAGCTGCTTGTGGATGTAACTTTACATTTTGAGATGCTCCCGTCTGGCCTTTTGGAAACTTCTATGCGAATCCCGGTGATTCCGATGGCGAAATCAGATTCAGCTTTTAATGAAATGTACATGGCCAATATACTGTTATTTGCTTTCGTTCTTGGGTATTACTTGGTAACCGAGTGCATCAGACTTTACCGTCTGAAATGTGCTTACTTCAAATCGATATGGAACTGGCTTGAAATGCTTCAGATTGTTAGCGCAGTCCTGGTCTTGGCCATTTCCATTGAAAGGGAGAGACAGACAGTGCAAGTGCTGCAGAAACTTGTGGCAAACCCGTTCGTGTCTGTCAGCTTTCACGACGCATTGCTCTGGTTGGAGATCGAAAACTACGTAATCTGCATCGCAGTCACAACTGTAGCGCTACGTCTTCTAAGGCTACTCAAATTCAACAGCCATATCATAGTGCTGTTCCAAGTAGTTCGGAAGTCCTTGAAACCCATCTTAAGCTATGCAGTCGTGTTCTGCGTTATCTTTACCGCATACGGGCATGCAGGATTTCTCCTCTTTGGCAAGAATGTTTACATGTTTTCTACAATACACCGAACTATTGCCTCGCAATTTCTCATGTGTCTAGGAGACTCTGTGTTGCGTTCTAAACTGGAAAATACCCGCATTATATTTTTCAGGCTTTATGTCCAAAGTCTCCTTTTCATTACGATGGCAATTCTCATTAACTTGTTTGTGGCAATTTTAAATGACGCACACTCAGACTCCACCAGTTCAGACGAAAATAGTGAGGACATGGAAGTGGCTAATCTATTGCTTTCCAAGTTTCTTAAATTTATTGGCATACGTAAAGAGAAACAAGGAGACTCTTCTTCTGTAAACGAGGAAAACGAAACGTCCAAAGGAAACATAAGGCAGGAAGCGTTAGATTCAGTTACACAGCTAAGTGCTGACGAAAGTGAAGAGCTGAAAATTTCAGTAAAAGTCGATATGGGTGTGAAAACTTCAGAAATAAATTGGCAAAACGAGACTTCAGAACCATTCCATAGCTCGTTGTCGCTAGATGTAACATCAAGTTTAGATAGGTATACAATGCTATCAGCTTCAAGACATTCATTTGACGAGAGAAGTGAGCCTCCAGGACTTACTGACAGTTCGTTTTTAACAGATAGGGAAGCAAAGCCAGCAAAATCCAGGAATTCATTAGATTCTAGCTCATTCGACACACAGTGTGCTCCAATTGTCATCCGAGATGAAATGCCGGCTTTCTTGGACAGCGGTGATGTCCGCATGGTTCACTTTGGCAGCGGCGTGTACGCAAGACATCTCAGCATCACCTCAAGCAATTTATCCACCGCTTCACTCTCGTCTCCTCGCCTTTCAGACATGCCAAGCAAGGAAACAGTAAACAGCGAGGAAACGACTGACAATACAGAAACATTGCCCCTCGCTGGAGAGTCAGAAGAGGTCGTTCCTGTTGGGCACGCCTGCCACACAACTCACGCGGAAAGCGAGAAACGGAAGGAGAGAATAATCAGTTTTGATGAAGTTAGTGAGTGGCTGAAAAAGATCAATTTGTCGGCAAACAATGTTCTTCAAACCACTGATAGCCCTAAAGAAACGGGAGCAATCTCAACATCAAGTGGCCTTCAAGTAGGAAAACGACCCTGCA
>NC_138148.1:8072300-8189800 GCF_964199315.1 Orbicella franksi | reverse complement strand
GGCAGCCATACTCGTAGAAACACAAAAATGGCTAGCGGTAAAAGGTAATTAAAAAACAGTTTATAGTAAGCCATATAATAAACTACTTTTTAACAGGTCTCGAATGTTCAGTCTTTATGGGAAACCTCAAACCTCAGCGCTATGATATTGACCTTGCTTTTAAACACTCAGGGAAAACGAAAACTAGTTCAAAATAGCGAGAGTTCGAAATAACCAATGATAAATGACTGAAGAGCAATTCCAACAGAAGTTGAAATTACGGAGAATTCGAAATAGCTGAGTTCGAATTAGCGAGGTCCAACTGTAAGTAGTTAGTATTGTACTTTTGAATTTCAACTCATTTAGTGAGCGTACTACCAGTCCCCAATACAAAAAACTCAGTCCTTTTCAAAGGTCAGTCTACAGATGTACTAAGAATCTGGTGACACATCATGGCAAATTATAGTCCTTAGCTTACGAAATCTCCTCCATTTATCCCCTTGGCAATAATCACTTTGCTTACCATGTCTCCAACATTCGGTCTTCTTACGCGGAAAAACCATACAAACATAAAGGTAGGGAGAACTTCCCATACAATCAGCACAATACCAAAGGTAATGAATTCCACATCGCGGATATCACTATGAAGGGATTTTTTGTCGGCGGACTCCTTGTATTTAATTTCCCCCTGAAATATATCAACAACAGATCAGTCAGTGTTATATCAAGATGTTCTCAACACAGTCACAATCAGTTGACATTACCTTCATTCATATTACTGTAGTCTGCAATATCCCTATCAGAATGTTATGTGCATATGAACTGCAAGCGAGAGACAACTTCAAAAGATATCCAGGCTGTGCTCACCCTACTATACATGTATCTGTTTGCAGTTAGACATCATTTTCTCAATGCATTACAAATTCATCAAGTTTGAACAAACCATGGCATTGGCATGGATTTTGGATCTTAATTGAACCTTTTGAATTAGTTTCAATTGAGAACTAACACCTGCATGCATACATGTCCAACAGACTCAAGGCAGTGTTTGATCACATTTCCAAACACCTTGAGTTGGTTTTTACCACATCTCTTCTAAACCATTCTTAGTGTTTGGAAGTGTGATGAAACACTATCTCCTGTATTTCACATACTACAAATCTACATGTAACTTACAGGTGGGAAGTTGTCTTCAATGTATAAAAAACTAACAGACTTCGTAAGGCCTAACTACAAAACTTGTCATTACTTTTAAGGTTCAAAGTTAACTTAAATTATTACTGGAAAATTGTGTACCAGTTTGTACAGTTAAAGATTTATAACATCCCAGCTTAGAGTGACATCTCTGTCAGAATATTTTACAGAGTTCAGCTATCTGCTTTGATATGGTGTCATTTTGTGAACGTTCCAATTTTGCTAAATAATGCAAAATTTATTCAACATAGCATTCTGTAACCCGCTAACTGTCAATTAGGTCAAATACCAAAAGTCAACAAGTACGTTTAGATGTATTGGTATATGGCTACATTGTAGTTTGTGACTTTCTTTGTAGTTTAGCATGCCACAGGTTTAATGCACGCTTTAATTATGATTTGTTATTGGTTCAGTTTACTGTTCTGTAAGTCAGTTAATACCCAACTTTCTACACAGCAGTCATAGTTTAATGCACGACAAAATGTAACTCTGAATTTAAGTTACTTTGTAACTTCTTACTGTTATCATTACTAAAAAAAAAATCAATTGTTATGATTCAATTTCCACATCTCTATTTTGAATTGCTTACAAGTACAATTTTAATTACATGTATATGACATTAAAACAATTCCTCCCTGCTACATGCAGCGCATAGTTACATAATTTTATTCCTGCTTACTGTATCTGTAGACTGATAATTTATGGCATCACTCCACCAATACTGACCTCATCAGAGACATTTATCCAGCCATATCCAAACGAAGATAAGTCGTGAGGCACGGTGACAGCAATCAGGTTGTATATCACTCGTGACACATACAACAGGACGACCAGCACACACAGCACTATCCCTTGCTTTGTTGTAGCTCCCTGAGAAAATTCACACTGTCACCTTAAGCTTCTAAAATACACATAAAAACCTCCTTTGCACAACCCCCATCCCTGAAAAATCTCCTGACGATGTGAAAAAAAAAATCGTCGTCACAACAAGTCCCTCTCCCAATTATTTTCTAACAAACAACTTGAACATCAGTCAAGATACCAGTATATCACAGGGTGCCTGTAGTGCATTCAGGAAGAGCGTACTGTACACTGTAGGCCTCTGACATCCTCTCATTGTCCTCTAGGACCCAGGTAAAAGAGAAGCCGTAGGATCAAGAAACAAGGAGAAAATCAGTCAAATGACAATTATTGTAATTGTACCTGTCCCTCCAATAGAACAGTTGGAGATGGAGCTCTTGTGATCTGCAAGAAGAACATCAAGCCCACACTTAGGTTTCAATCATTTGATCAAGTACATGCACGTACAACTGTAATCATTCACTCATGCAGGTGACACTTTCAGTAAAGTACAAAGCATGCATCAGCAGACTGTCAACAGGCCCTTCGCAGCTAAGCCATCACGTGACCTACTTTTCATAAAATTATGGGCTATGACTCAATGAATGCCAGAAATAGAAAAAGCATGTCTAAAACACCAAAATGGTCAAGTTTAAGGCCACCGTCATTAAAGAATGAAATTTTGACAGTCTGAATTTTCAAAAGACTAAGAAGATTTGTATGGAAAAAGTTGTTGGAGAGCAAGGCCTTGCTCTACAGCACCATTTTTCCTACAAATTCTCTAAATTTTCCGTATAAACTTACTCCTAAATGCTAGGGACCTCAAACTTGATCATTTTGGTATTTCCGATATGCTTTTTACATTTCTGGCATTTCTTTAAGTTACAGCCCATAATATAGATTTTTTTTGAGGAAAAATTAGGTCACATGACCCCAGCTGCAACAGGCCTGTTAATAACTACATCAGTTGCTAAAAAATAATGTGATATTGAAAACAGGTTATTACACGTAGGAAAAGGTTAAGTAGTTAAATTTTATGGAATGTAATTTCTTCTGAAACCAATCTAAGAAAGAAAAACTGAAAAGAGCAGATAAGGCAAGACAAGATGAGACAAGCCCTGAGCTTGTCACAGACTTGTCTGAATTCACCACACACTAGCCGACAAGTGAAGATTTTTTGTCGGCCGACAAAAAGTCGGCTAGTGTGCAGCAGCCTTAAGGAAAGACCAGCCTTAACATACATGTACCTTGATGATGCAGAAACAGAGAACAATCCCGACAACGACAAACAGCAGTCCATTTACAACCACTCTCAATATCACCAATTTCTCATGAGCATCTTGTTCAGGGCAAACAAATGAGCTTGTCATATTGATTGCAAAGAAAACTATGTTTACCATGGCAAATGATCCAACAACATATTTCCTGACAAGAAGAATGCAAACAACTAATTTAGAAATTACATGTACATGTAACTGTGAGTACACCTGTCCAATATATTTCCTGACAAGAACAACACAGAGACAGAATTTAGAAATTAACTACGAGTACAGCAATAAAATTTATTCTGAATACTAATTTATAAACGTTTTCTATTAGCAAAATATTATTAATTAATATATGCTGAGAAGTCAGGGCAAATTCATGACTTTACTGTACTTCAAACTGGCTTGAGAAGTCAAGAGTTTAAAATATCCGCGTGGAATTACAGAAAAAACAAATCCAAGGGATAAACATGTACAGTAAGGTTTGGTTTGAGTTGTCAGTCTGTATGAATATCCAAGACAGACTGCTCACTAATTTATACACTATAGTTTTGGCAAAATGCTTTGATTTTCACAAAGGTGAACTGAAAACTTAACATCTATAATGCCAACATGTAATTTTGGCATAATTATTTAATACAGTCCCAAGAATACATTATGGATAGTGGGGGATAGTCTAAGCATTTATTCATCAGCAAAGTTTTGAATAGATCCATTAAATGTATAGAATAATACCTGGACTACAGCTGTAGCTTGTTTAGTCAATACATATATTAGTGTTGTTCTTTTTTCTGCCAGTTTACAACAAAAAAATCTAAATCTGACCAGAGTCCAATATCTCCCTAAATAAAAGATCTCATGATATTGCACCTCAAAACATAAGTGTGCATACTGCATAGATATTTTCTTACCTAAATGTTATTGGGTCAAAAGAAATTCTTCTGGTTTTTAACACAACCTGGGATTTAAAAAATAACCAAGAGAACAAAAGAAAAGTTTAACCAAAGGCATGGTAACGAAATAACTAAGGATACCCATCTAACTCATGGCCAAGCAATATTTTCAGGCAAAAGTTTACATCACGAGCAGAAGAGCGGGGCTCTCCCGCTCTGATGTAAACTTTCATTGGAAAATATTGTATCGCCCAAAAAATAGCTTCGTCCTGACTATCTGCCTCTGGCTACCCAAGGATGACTCATGGCCTGGCAACATATTAATAATCTAAAAACACTCACCATCCCTCCCTCCCCATATTAAAATAGTTTTCTTTGAAAAAAAGTTATATTTAACCTTATAAAATTCAATCGCCTGTGAACGAAGATGTTTCTCTGGCTGTCGCTTGGCTGTCCCTGGGCTGTTGCTTGGCTGTCACTTGGCTGTCCCTATTGTCTCAAGCGACAAGACAAGCAAGATAAGTGACAGCCAGGAATACATTTACATTCGCAGGACAAAAATTCAAGACATTGTGTGCATTAAATCTCAAAAATCACCATAAGACTAAAACATGATCAGCAAAATATTTCACCAAGTCTTAAGATGTCATGCTTGCCCTAGTAACCTTAATAACATTTGCTAGAACCCAGCTGCTCATTAAATAAGTGCTCTCGTTGTATAGATGGAGTTGAGTTGAATGTAACACAAACACTTATTCACTGATTTATGGTCACGTGGCAACAGCTAAATATAAATGTCACCCCAGTGGGCAATCATTATGGAATTGTTGTCCACTCTTGCACTAACCACAGGTTACTTTGACTTTTCCTTGACTTATTACCTTACACCATGAACTCCAGCGATATAACAAAACCCTTAATTACTGGTCCTTTGGGAAACAGTTAGTTCTGTTTTCCCTTCCATCTTGAACATCAAGATCTTCAAGAAAACAAAACTGTTTCCCTCGAGACTAGTAATTAAGTGTATATAGTTCCACATCAACTGTAAACAGAATGTCATGGAAAACCAGATGAGTCTAATTTGCATTTTAAAATTAATAACTACATGAAGGTAAAGAAAATATTACTACAGGTAAAATGCCTTTTAGAAAATTAACGTAGGCTCATCTAAATATCATCAAAATTCGACCCTCCAGGATTACAACCTCTCCAATCGTAGTCAAGTAAGACCTGACTATGTTGAACTTCTCTCACGTGACCAGCGAAAGGCGGAAATGCACAGGAATATAAATTGGAATGAAAAAAAATTGCTATAGGCTAAACACTCTACTTGCCTGCAAAGTCACAAAGTCGTTGCAAAAGCTTGGTCTGTAGTTAATGAAAGAATGCAACATTTGATATCTTCAATTTTAAATGGTTAACCCTTAAATTTAAGCTTATATATGTTTTCGCTCCTACCTTCGCCAAGTATAGAGTTAACAGCGACAAAGTGAGAAATTGAAGGCAGATCGGCAGTGCAAAGAGAAGCCATCTTGCTAAAGAACCGATGTTCTTCTGGTTCTTCGCTTGCAACGGACTAGTATCGTTGAAATAAAAGGAAAAGAGTGTAGTTCTAAGCGCGGCCCAAAACAGGTAGATAAACAAGAAAACACTCTGATACGACAATCGACGGTGCTTGAAGTACAAGATGAGATAAAGTTGCACTAAAATCAATAGGAATAAGACAGCGTACAACACTGTGAAGACACTGGCTAACACAAGCTGCGCAAGGTGTGAAATAGGAGGCAGAATATCCGCCGGAGTGGTGAAGTTAATTGTATAACTGCGGATTGATTTGTCATAGTTTGTTGGGCCAACACTTGCGTGATCGTGGAAAGCTGTAGATGGTGTAACTATGAAGTTCATTTCACTCTCTTCCATCATAACAAATCCAAAGCAGTTTTCAAAGCATCCAAAGGCGGAAGAAGACCGTTTAAGAGTGCAATAATCATAATATTGGCGTTTCGTGGACCTGACGTGCCATAAGATCCGTAGGAAGAGGGGTCAGTTTTCAAGTTCTTGGAAGAAAGATCTGTCAAAGGCCGACTGTGTGGCCCGCGATCTAATGTTCAGCGGTTATTCCCTAAGTTCTACGTCACCATTTCAGTGAGTCTTTCCTGTCTGAGCCGGGAAGAAGATTTGAAATTTGTGTCACAATTTTGCTTGTTTTTTCTTCACCCTAGCTCCCTTTAACACATATAGTACTCTCAACTGAAGCTAGGACTTTTATTTCATAAAAGTATCACAATATGGGAAGGTGTTAGAGGAGAAATGAGGGTTAAACACTCACCCATGTAGTGTCCCCATGATCACTCGACGCCGCCGAACACGGTCGAGCGGTGAAGACAGTGATCAAACTCGAGTGGAGTTTTCAAGTGAAAACAGCTTCAACTTAGCAGCAGTGGATATGACGACATGTAGAGACAGAACATCGGAGTTTATCTCCGCCGTAAAATCACTCCAGTCACGACAGGTAAAGTTAGAAATGTCCTTGTTTAAGTTCAGTTGAACAGTAATTGTTTAGCTAAAAATTGAACTTTACGTGCATTATTTGGTAATACATTACGAAACTAGATGTACTAACCGGCTGACCTGTACTTTAGCTTGGCTATTTTTTAAGCGTTTGATGTAGATCCGCAGTTTTGTTGTCCTGTATGAGTCGACTGAATTCTTTACGATTGTGATTAAGCTTAAATTATAGGCTTAAATGTCCATCTGGAACAGATGAACTAGCTAGTACCTTGATTATCAAATTTTATTCAGCTGTATACTTTAACAGCTTAGACTGGCTTCAAAATTTGAAGGGATTATTTTGATTTAGTTTTGTGTATCATGCAACTTAGAGGGTGACAATATTGTGAGAATATATGGTAGTGATATTTGAATGATATTATTTAAAAACCACTCACATTGAACTACAAGTTCCATTGCATTGGAGGCGTACTAAGGGAAGTTATCTAAGGGTCATTGCTATCTTACCAACAGGGCTCGAAATTAACTTTTTCGTTTGGGAGCCAGCTGGCAACTAACGGAAAAATTTTGATCACCAGATCGTAAATTTTGGTCGCCAACTTATTTTATATATAACTTACAAATGAACAAGATTTTATACGTTACTTCGCACGCAAGAAAAGTCACAATTGAAGAGCGAAAACAATTAAAAACAACACGAGTAACACTTAGTTACAGAAAGCTACTGCTGTTCTCAGGTGATACGTCCCTGGTCCGAAGGTGATGGTTATCTCCATAGTCATTTTAAATGAAGCGAAACATAAAACATTTCAAGTCCGTGGTTTTCATCGTGAGACAAACACGGGTCCTTGCGTATTTTCCCTTTGCTACTTCTTCAAAATGCCGTTCTTTATTTTCGACTTGCTTTCCTCAACGCCTTTCGCTGCCGACAAACAGTTTCGGAAGAAGCCGCTGAAACAATATGGCGCGTTGTGAACGCAGTATCGACGTGTCGAAATACATTCAAGTTTTCAATTATCTTGTAATATTCAGACATTATTTTACTGGGGACGGAAAGGAGAGTTGTATACTAGCTACCATATCCGATTGATTTCCTAATATAAAGATTTAAAAACAAAAGTTGTGTCGGGGTTTTCTTTAGTTATCGAACAAAACGTGAGTCACTAGTCGCCAGCTGGCAACCAGTTCTGAAAATTTAGTCGCCAGTGCTCAGTTTTTGGTCGCATTGGCAACTAGTGAGTCACAGTTTCGAGCCCTGACCAATATGGTTCTTGTCCCTGTCACTTTGCCACCTACATGTACCTGATTGTACACGTACATGCTCAGATTTAACTCGCGCTGCATGTTTTTTATTGCTATCGTTATTGTTGTTTTCCCTTTATGCTGCTTTTAAAATATCTCAGTGTTTCAAAACTGACTCGATATTCTTTGTTTTCTGAATTACTCCCCCCTGGATGAGATGCTAGTCTATTGCAGGGATACCCTCAGCATTACATGTAAATTTGCTGGTGCCCATTGTTGGGGTGAAGTATAAGTACCTTGCCCAATGACACAACACAATGTCCCTGGCCAGGGCTTGAACCTGGGCTACTAGATCTGAAGTAGAGCACACTGACCATGAGGCCACCACCACATCAGAACAAAGTAAATTCCAAATTGTGCTGCAGGGTATAACTGAACCACAGCATAGCTATTGTGGTATACGTTTGGCTATTGTTGCAGAGTCAAGTTGTCTGTTTGTTTACCATTGGAAGAGCTCACATTGTTTCTTATGTCAAGAGAAGTGATTCTCATGTCAGGAGACATAACATAGTCTCATCTGGATGAGATCAAAAGTATATCATCCTGCAAGAGACTATGTACATACAACATGTACATTGTGTATAACCTGTAATCTGCAATGTGGCTCGATCAAAGTTGTGCCAAGGTGATACATAAACTTGTGTGAAATGTGTGTCAAAATGCAGTTGTACCAGTTTAAAATTTAGAAATTTTAATAATAGTGACATTTTCTTTACTGTACAATAAAGTAATTTGATTTGATCAATTACATGTTTTGCAGGGAAATAATTTGACTGGAAAAAGGCTAGACCATCAAAGGCCAAATGGACTTCAGAAAAGTCAGTTTTTTGTCATTGCCAAGTAAGTCTTAAAGTAAAAAACTAAGACAGTGCTTTTGCCAGACTACTTCAAGTGCCTGTGTGCTAAATTATAAAAGTACATGTAGTAAAATTCTCAAAGTAATGACCCTTGATATCAAAGAGATGTAACACAAAACTTCATGAGATTACAGTACATGTATGAGACAAAGAAAAAAATGAAGGAGGGTTGATGAATGCTGGGTTGGTCCTGTGGTGTTATAAATGGTTGAAATACACAGACGAATAAAAAACGTCACCAAGATTAGGGTTTGTGCGGTTTTTCATACTGCACCATTCAGAGAAATGTTTCACCCAAATTTATTGAGCTTGGTATGGAGGCACCATGTTGTTGTCCCTCAGTCAGTCAGGGAATCACTGGGAATCACTGAGAGGCCAAGATCCTTGTTCTGAAATGCAAAAGAAATCCAAGCTACATGTACATTTGAAGTTGCTGGTTTCACATGATCATTAATTTTTACAAGGGGCCACTTTGTGGGAGGATTGTACTTTCAGACTGCTTTTAATTTACGGTCAATTATTTAGATTTAATTTTGTTAATTAAATCAAATACATCTACTTCAGGCACATCGGAAAGGACATCAGCAACACTTTTGCAAAACTGGAAAAGCTTGCTATCTGTGAGTGAACATGATCAATTTCATTAGATAATGACTTGATATACATGTGTATATGCAAATTATAACCCTTTTTGAATTCATAGTTTTACGTCAAGAGCCTGTTGAAAACAGATCAGTTCAACTCTTCAACCTAAAGCAATCCTTATTTACATATCAGAACTGTCATTAAGTTCTAACTCACCCCTTGATCTTCACACCTGTAGCAAACTTGTTACATTTTGAGTGAATTGTATCAACTACAGGCCTGTTAACCCATAACATCAAGGGTCCATCAAACATACTCAGCCATAACAGGTGTTGCGGGTTACAGCCCTTATTGACAGCCCTGCATATTGTCATCATCATTGATAGTTGTAACTGAGTGTTTCAAATAGGCCAAAAATATATCTTAGATCATCCAGTAAATATCAATTTCACCTTCATAGCATTATTTGATTATTTCTAAAATAGCTTGCTACTTGTAGTTCATACTTCTGTATTGCCTTAATATACACTGTAACAAAATCTTATACAATTATGTAAGTTTATAATATTATAATATATACTAGATAATTATGTATGTTACACATTTTATTTCAATGATACAATGTAGTGGCCAAAAAGAAATCATTATTTGATGACAGACCCATGGAAATTCAAGAGCTGACTTACATAATAAAGCAGGTACACTGTACAGTCTATTTGTTTTTAGTTGAAATCAGAGAAATAACTTTCAAAATACAGTTTGTTGCCCAGCATTGTTGATAATGGTCTTGAAAATTTGGCACAATGATGGCCAAGAAATTTGTAATAACAATTATAAGCTTGTATGTGTAGAACCAAGTTCAGTTACATTTTAATGTGTAGCCCTGGTCACACACTCGTCAGATATTTCTGTGACTCTTTTAACTACAATCCAAGACCTTCACTCTTCCCTTTCACTTTTAGTCAGGATAGCAATTTAGCTTTAATCATCAGACTAAAAGCTATAAAAAGTTATATTTTATTTATTTATTTATTTACTGACAGTATGTACATGTAAGTATGTCACAAGTTAATGATGGACAATACAATTTTGTTTGGTGTTGCAGGACATTAATAGTCTCAACCAACAAATTGCCCAGTTACAAGAGGTATGTTTGATGTAGGGTACTTTTTCCATGACTAAAATATACACTGTAACTACAGTATGCATCTTTGCAGTAAATTCAATTTGTTAAGAGAACACTGCGTAAGAAAGTGCATGCTAAAAGCTATATCTAGAAACACAGAACTTACACAAGCTGTTATTATAACTCACTCTAACAAAATTATTGATAATTTACATTTTGATGATCATCAGTGTCTTCTAAAAGAAACAGAAAACACTATCCTTTTATAAAAGCACTCCAGAATGATACAAAGGATAATGCAAAAAAGGTGTGGTCAGAGCACTTCACTGTGGTTCTTGATCCCATGTCATTTTTTCATCCTCCCAGGCTTCCACTTGTGATTCTTAATATAACTCTTAAAATAGAGAAACAAGAGATTTTTTGCATGATTGTTAAGTCGATTTCTGATTATTTAAAATACTGTTAAATTGAACGAAACCTCCACAGATAGAGAATAACACCAAAATTGTCAGTTCATTGATGCTGTTTTCACAATTATCATCATAATGGTTTGTTTGTTTGTTTGTTTCAGCTTGTGAGGTCAAAAGCCAGTACACAGGGGAAGCATTTACAAACTCACTCCAGTACAGTGGTGCTCTCACTTCAGGTCTGTACAGCAGAATAATGATGTGGCAAATGGCTATATGCGGTCCTATGCCCCACTGGGGGCTATAAGGAATGTTTACGAAATGACTAAACCAAGAGTGTACTAAAACAATTACACATAGACTACTCTCCCTCATTTTCTATGAGTGATAGTCAACTCTGCTACACCACGCACAGGATAAATGTAAAATAATTTACCTGTCATTTTGGCTATTTATTTCTTAAAACATGGCCTTATTTCTCTGTCATTTTAAAATAACTACTTACTACATTTGTATCTTCCTTTGTTGAACATTTATCACCATAATCCTAAAGCAAAGAAAGATACAAATATAACTAGTCTGAAATCATTTTGACCTGAAATCATTTTCAACTACAGCATATACATTTGTAACATGCTGTAATTAGATGTACACCTGTGATTTGCCTATGCACCCTACATCAGTTTAGTAATAACTTGCTAGTTTCATGAACTTGTAAAACTGTAACATTTCTTATATAAATACATGTACACTATACATGTATGTACAAACTATCAATTTACATGTAGTGTTTACATAACTCTGCTCTAATGTTGCAGTCAAAATTAGCAAGAATGTCCAAGGATTTTAAAGGTGTCCTGGAAGTGAGAACAGAGGTAAGCAACATCCTCATATGTCAGTTCTTTGTTAGTGTTATTGCTCTAACTATGTGGATCATTTGCTTTGTCACCATATTATTACAAGTAGTTACACTAGTCACTGTGTTTGAGTGTTCAGTACATGTGTTTTGTAGTCAACAAATATTACTGTCTTCAAGGGATACTGCAAATTATTTCACAGGAGAAATTTTCAGTGTTTTAAGTCTAGGGTTTGCAATGTAATAACTTGGATTGCATCATTTTGTAAACATGTATCCCTCAGTCACAGCCACTGTCTACCACTGCATTTTTCTTTTAATTCATTATTAGAAGGTTTAGTTGATTTTTATCCATCTTGATGTTCTGAAAGTAATTTTGTGCTTCAGTCTACGTCAAGACAATATCACCTACCGTAACCTACTTTGTTGATTTTCCTACTTCTCATTACCTGCCTTCCTGATGATGTCCTGTATTGTTAGGAGAAAGTAATGCTTGGCAACTGAATGTTTGTTGAACTATTTAATTCAACAGAACCTCAAACAGCAAAAGGAGAGAAGAGAACAGTTCTCTCAAGGAAGTGCAGTGGACAGCCTGCCTCCAGCTTCCATACCAGGCTCTGTCCTGCAAAGATCCAGTGCATCAAGGAACATGGGGCAAGGAGGCGATGCTGCAGTTGCAATAGACATGGATCACATGGATGCAAGACCACCAATGTCTAATGACATGAGCCAAATGCAGCTGGTAGAACAGCAGGTTAGAAGTAGGGTCTTAGAGACTACGCAGGGATTTCATTAACATTTTCAGCAGGATAGCAACTAGTTTTCACAGGCGGGCAAAACTTTTTGTGCTGAAATGCTTTATAAAACTTTCATCCAGATGGTCAAACCAGGTGGGCAAAATCATCCTCACAACCGGTTAACTTGCCTGGTACATGGTCCTTAATGAAATCCCAGGATTATGGTGGCATGATTTTTAGGATAATGCTATTTATACCATGTCATAGAAAATACAGCCTGGAATCAGAATCCAGCAAAGCCTTGTACATGTACGTGTAAACTCAACAGTATTACGCCTTACTTTCGTTAGTGCGCTCCACTTATGTCACATTGATTGTGGTGGTCACTATTTTTTATGGAGAGGTACGAAATAGTTCTAATCAAACGCTTCCTTATAATATTGGGTAACCTTGCAACTAAGTACAGAGAAGTTGTTGTCTTGAAGTGCACAGTGTACATTGCACATGGTCTCATTGTGATAATAGAAAGAATTGATAAGGGTATTTGCTTTCCTCACCCCTGGCAGGATTGATTACATGCATTTACATCAGTAAGCTGCTATTTATTAACTAACCTGTTTATCGTGTCTTGTCACTAGGATGAGTACATTCAAAGCCGGGCTTCAGCCATGGAGAACATTGAGTCAACAATTGTAGAACTTGGCAGCATATTTCAAGAGCTTGCTCACATGGTTAAGGAGCAGGAGGAGCAGATTGAAAGGTTTGGAGATAACGCATACAGATCTCTAGTCTATGTTCATAATTTCTGGCAAGGCTTGACCTGGTTTTTAACCACTATGGTAAAGCGAAGACCAAAGGACATTTGTAATGACATCTGGCCAATCGAAAATAAAACAACTAATAATAATGCAATAAAACTAACGAAACTCAAACTCAAAGCAAAAACATGCTACTGGTCTCGCGGCTGGTGCTGTGCGCGGGAAAATAGGCAACCAGTGCCAAGGGTTTGAAAAAAATGTAACTAGTACTAAGCGCGAGAAAAGAGGCAGCCAGTGTCGAGCGCGGGAAAACAGGAATCCAGTGCCAAGCACTGGAAAAAAAGGTAGCCAGTAGTAAGCGTGGGGAAACAGGCAACGAGTGAAGTTGTGGAAAACAGGCAACTAGTAATAAGCATGTGGAAACTGGCAACCGGTTGTCTCTGGTGCTGAAAAGCTTACGCAGCGTAAGCAAATGTAAATTCCATTGTATTTTAAAATTATTTTCGGCGCCCTTGCTGCTAATTTGTTTCCAAAGCCATTTGAAGCCGGCTAATGCGTGTTTGTCTCTGTTTATAGGATTGATGCTAATGTAGAAGCAACAGAGCTGAATGTGGAAGCGGCGCACGGTGAACTGTTGAAATATTTTCAATCAGTCACATCCAACAGATGGTTAATTGTCAAAATATTCTGCGTTCTCATCGTCTTCTTCATCGTCTTTGTCGTCTTCATGGCTTGAAGTTCAGTCGTACTTGTATCTGTATCCTGTGCCATCCTGGGCAGTTCATGTGCGAAGTTTTTGATTCACTTTTGACACCTTTGTAACAGCTTCTATTTGTTTTGACCACTTTAAGGAGCTCAGTCACGGTATTTTGGGCACGTAGAGAATGACCTTTAAATTGAAGGAAACCTGAAAATAATAGTTTACTAACAGTAAGGTAGAAAAAAAAAACAAATAGGTAATAATAAACCATAAAGGAACAAGGATGGTCAAGATTGACACGGATTGCAAACGACGAACTTGGCGGCTAAACTTCTCAAAATGCGCAACCGTGACGTAGCTCCTTTGAAGTCACGCGAGAGTGGACTTGACACGGCGACCGGCGCCTGTGGCATATCTTTTGTTTACCATGGTAACTTTTATCCTACATTTTCGTTCGTTAAATCAAAAGGAACCCTACTAAAATATAACAAAATTGATCAAAAACTTCGTCGCGTAGCAACAGCACGGCGCGTTTTATTGTGTAGTACACTGTAGTCACTGCCAGGGCGTCACGTTGCGCGGGCGTGACTACTGTACAGCGGGACCTCTGTTGAAGTAACACATATGGAAGACAGGGTTGCATGGATAAGGTTAAAAATTAATTTTGTAGTTTAGTGTTGTAGATAGAGGTTAGCAGGGAGAAGAGTCTGGCAAACTATTTACGACAGTCTCAAGACACAAATGATAGACTCAGACTCGTCCAATTGAACCGCAAAACTGAGATTTTATTGTAGTACTTCAGAATTGTGATACAGTCAAACCCATTTACATCACGTGATATATTTACCTCCATCACGTGAGTAATACTTTGTGATGGATGTTTTTGCTCACGTGGTCCAAATCACGTGGCATGTGATGCAAGCGTGGGTTTGAAGCAGCCTTGCAATCACGTGAACAGTGGTGCGATAAAAACTCGAGTTTCGCGAGTTTCGCGTACCAATGAGATGAGTTGACCTTCCAATTTCAAAATAATGGAAATAAGTGATAGTAATCTTTGCCCTCTGAAGTTCGGTTCTTTCTCGCTGACAAATAGAGTTATCTGCCAAGTTGGCGAGACTTTTTACACGAAAATATTTCCGCCAGCAGTTGACAGTTACTGACAGACATTCATTGTACATACACTATTAAGACGTGATGGCATCACTTTGCAAATCACTGTGCTTACATTAGTTGTGTATCATTGTTCAAACCTAGTCGACTTCCGACTTCCTTTTTGGAGAAACATAAGCTCTGTTGTAGTGGGGAAGGGGGGAAGGGACGAGGGGAAGCTTATTTTCCGTTCATTTATCCTAAATTGTGCGGCAAGTAGGGTCAGAAGATTGGATAAAGTTCAATTGATTGGCTAACTTGCTCGAACACTGTCAGGAGATTTATATTTAAAGGAAGGTTTATCAGGTAGGAGGGAGGGAATATGAAGGAATTGAGAGAAGCAATGGCATAGAGTGTTTTCACATGACGTCGCGGCAGCCATCTTGGTCTCTCGAAAGAAAGAAAACGGCGGCCATGTTGGTGTACCAAACCAGTCCTGTGGGAGTTGAACTCTTTTCGTATGAAAACACTTTCTTTTGTTCCAATAAATTCGGATAGCTGCTGTGCCACGTGACTGTAAACGCTTTATTATTTTGATTTTGTATTACTAAATAGATGAACCTAATGAATGTTTCAAAATAAGAACGATTAACAATACTTTAACCGTACATTAACAATACTTGAGGACGTTGATGATTGAGACGTAAATTGATAAAGATGAAATACTTAACTAAGGAACCGAAATGGTGTCCTTGATGCGACTGGAATACTCAAGGGTGGGGTGGGATAAGTGGACCGTGTTAGGAGGGAGGGGAGGGGAGGGAGAGGTAGAATTAGACATGTCACAATCATCAATTTTATTCTCTCACTCTGACATAATGAGTGGTAGCAGCTGTTATGAATTGACATGTCTTGGAATAAAATGGTGCTCACATCTAAGGCTTAGAATTTTGTGATTCGCTTGTCTTATGGACAACTAATAGAAAGATCGTCCCAAGAAAGCTTTTCCAAAATGTTTTTAAAAAAAATGAAACGATATAAAGCTAGAACAAATGAGTATAGATTATCGTAATGCGCTTGCAATTAAGGATTAACAGTACGAGTGATATTTGAAACCCAAATTTGCACTGACCTTTGTAAGAATTTTCAGATATCTCGAGTAGTGTAAATTCTCAATTAATTTCTCACGCCTTCATACCATTACTCCTCTGTTACATTGCTTAGAATATTACGCTTGCACATACGTGCCTATCCTAGTCCCAAAACTGGGACTTTGATTTCTTGGTCTCGCTTTTCGGGCACTCTCCGCTGACGGAAAGCGCGAGCTCTGGGTATGAGATCATCCTCGTCCCCATTGCTACTGGTTTTATAATGGCCACGTGACCAAGAGAAACGGAGGCTCTGGCAAGAGAATGGGTATGCGAGGGGAAAAAATGACTTCGGTTGCGCAGTTGAAGCAAAGGGTTTCAATCTCGTCAAATGATCCTGCGCTTTTTGGTAAGTGGTCAAAGAAGACCGGCTCTCTGAACAAAATCAATATTGGTCCTAAAAAGAGTATCTCGGCTTCTAGAACATTACTTTTGGGAGTGCTTTTTAATGAATGGTTCTGGGACGAGACTGGCTTATAAGTCCACTTGCAGTTGTGTTATCTGTGGATTTGCGTGGGAGCAACGACAAGCACATATTGTAAACGTCAGGCAGTTGTAATTCATTGTACATATATATATGTAACTGTGTCAACGATCGTAATTTTATCAAATTTCACTTAATTTCATTTTAAGTTAAATTATATTGAAGTTAATCCATGATTCTTTTTAGCTTTCTCACGCGCTGAATTAACTATCTCATGAACGGTAGATTATAAAAATTTGCTGCCAAATAATGAAACTATTTTTTACACTGCTTGTGACGCACCTTGTCATCAAGAGATAAACGCCAAGGAAATCGATTCAAACTATTCCTTTAAGATCTGACAACAAATTTGTTCACCACCAGAAAATTAACCTGACCTTTCGCTTGTTTGTGAGGTGAAGAAGTTTGCGTTCCGGTTTACTTTTGTTTTGCACAAGGGTGAAAGAAGAATCATTTCAATTTAAAAACAAGATAGCCATTTCTGTGTTTTTATAATGCCTTAGACCCCATCCACACAACAACAACAACAACAACAACAACAACAACAACAACAACCATTTATTTGTACTCACAATTTATAAAATAATTACAATAAACATTAAATTAGTATAGAGTACTGCCTGCCCAAAATAACCATAAGGGCTAACAAGAATGGGCAGACATTAAGTTACATAGATTATTTACACAGTTGTCGGTCGGTAACACACTTGCACACACACACACACACACAAATATAAAGATACAAACAGAATGGAAGCTTACAGCGGAACAAAATATATCCTTATGAATTAATTAAAATAATTGTAATATTTAATATGAATCAATAAAGTGTATTTTTAATTTCTTTAATTGAAAATCAAGTAAAAAAAAAAAAAAAAACACAGCTTTATTTCTACGGTTAGGCCTACCATCTACACTAATCCGTCACGAAAACGGAGCTTTTTTAAATCGGACGAATTTGAAAACGCCCGCTTTTCGGTGTATTGTGAACCAAAACATTTGAAAACGGAGCTTTTCGAAAACGGGGACGTTACGATAATCATGTGATACCCCGACCGAGTTTTCCTCAAACACAATCGTTTCAAATTTCTCCGGTGTAGTGAGGACGGAAAACATTTAATGCGTTTTCAGGATGAAACCTCCGTTTTAAAATTTCTCCGGCGTAGCAAGGAGGGGGCCGTGGTGAAGATGAAAACTTCTGCCTGTGTAGTGATGTACGTGTTTGGAATAAAATTAACTCCTAGCTTGATAAGCAGATGTTGTCTTCGTGTATTGTCTTCGACAACGTTTCGGTTGTCTTTTGAGACACAATTGCTTTTTTAGAACGTAAAACAACATGCAAATTTTCGTGTTTGGAGGACGTCTGTTTTCCGCACTTTTTCAAGCGATTACCGTTCTTTTCACACAGTATGATAAATATCGTAGAACTCCACTGCGTTATATTATTAGATATAGTCCAATTGTTTTTGGTCGAATCATCATTTGAACATGTCTTCGTCAGTAGAGTTATAACTTCCCAAACTTCATTGTTTCGTTTACTGATTTGGGGGAGCCAAACGTTCACTGGTTATTGAGGAGAAGTTGAAGAAAGATAGGGTCGATATTACGGTTTAAAAGCTGCCTGGAAGGACGCAATCATTTAATATTCCGAAACGAAATACCCGTGGAATAAATGTAGAGCCAAAAAGTCCCATGCTTAACACATATTCCATAAATATCCAGAAAATGTTAAAATATCAAGACAACTACTGAAGGCAAGCAATTTCCACCTTTGTCTAAAACGTGCAATGATCTATACAATTGTTTGGCTTAAAATCCAAAAAAAGAAATTATTAACGTTTGTTTGTTTGTTTGTTTGTTTGTTTGTTTGTTTGTTTTTAAGCCAATCTCCAAATAATAAGCAAACTTTAGATCAAACAAATTATCAAAATCGCAAATTACAATCTCATCATACCTCCCCGCCACGCTAACTTTGGATTCAGTGGGGCCAACAGCCTTTCCGTAATGTGGTTACGAAGCTTGGGTTTCCTGTGGTACACCTAATCCTTTTTTTCAGCTCTCCACCGTCTGGTTCTAAATGATTCTTAATCTTATCTGAATGGCCGTTACTAGGAATAATTAGTTGTACTAATCGGCATTTCCTATCTTGACGCGTCGGCTGATTTATATTAAACGGAAAAATATCACCCCGCATTTAATTCTACGATCGCCGTTTCAAGACACGGACGTTTTTCGAAACTGGAACTGCCATAACGAACCGTTGTACAAGTCAACCACGCGATCAAGACTGTCTCTTAGTTTTCCTGTAATTTACGGTTGATACTAAATCTACTATTGTAGGATTTGTTGAAGCAATCACTGAGGAGAAAAGGTAATTTTCATCATTTCAATTTCATTCTTCATCTATCCATCTCGCGTTTTTCAAAGTAATGAGCAAACCGAGTTATTACTAAAATTAAATTTTAGTTGCTTTTTTAAGTGCATTACTGATGTAGCTAAAACAGTTAGCTTCAGGTCGGTGTTTTTGCCGCAAAACATACGCGAAGCTAAGGTACAGGCGCCGATCGTATTTTAAATTTGTATCGACAAGATAACTGAATATCAAACTACTTGACTATTTAACAATATACGAAATTATTTAGTTAGGTTGCAGTAGGAATATCACCAAAGGGAATTTTGCATTGGCAAGTCCGCCAGGAACGTCGAAAACCCCTTCAAGGTACAAAATAGGCAGATAAGGCTAAATTGCAATCGGCCAGCATAAAAAAGTAGGATAAAATTATGTAACACCATATTTAAAGAAAAAATGTTTTTTATTCATTTGCGCTCTCATCAGTTTTGTTTAATTTTCTTGTTGGCTCTAGCGAAAAATATTTTGATGGACCCTCAATTTTTCTCAAAAGCATCAATGCAAAGCTAGATGAAAAAAGAAGTTTTGTCGGGCCAATGTCCGCTTATTTTCACAGGGACTGCATTCATAAGTGAACGCGAATACATTTACTTTAAAAACATATGCCGATCATAAAGGAAGTAACAATAGAAGGGTTTGGCATTCAGAGTAAGGAACTAACAGCTTTAAAAGAATGCAAATGTTGGAACTTGATTGAATTGGGTATCATGATGGGGCGGTAGCTGACCAACTGAATTATCCTTTTAAGGAACTTCAATTGTGTTAGTATAGTTCTATCTCAATTCAGATAATGATTTTCAGTTATTTTTATGTCGCGCGTGGACTTCATTTGAGAGTTGCAGCTGTGCAGCAGCACTCATCACTTCATTTTTCTAATGATTTACAGCGGGTATTCTTCTTTTAGTCTTCTCGGGAATTGAATAATCAAGTAATGTTTCTACATTATCCTTCCAAAACTTCAGAAAAACGAGAAAATATCTCAACAGTTGAAAACGTTTCCTAGACACTGCACTCTAACGACTGATGATTTCTAGAGTTCATAATGTAATTGTCGATTATTTTCCGTGCCATCATTTCAATTTGCCAATTCCCCTTATAGAATATGTCGCACACAAAACTTGTACTTGCTCTACTGGGTCCTAGAGTCCTTTTTTTACTATCGGAGTTTTGTAGTATTTTCATTCTTCCAAATGATACGGCTTAAAAATGCTCTGGGAACAGTGCTGACATGACGCAGAACCGACAGTTTCTATCTTCAGTTACGCCAAGTTTCAGGCGTCAAAACGGAAGTGGGCTTCCCCAATATATAGGTCGATATAAGAAAGCTCTGGGTGGCTAGTTTGTAACTATAGTTGATTACCACTTCTTGATCTTGGCTTCATCATTTTCCAGTTGTAAAGGCTCCCCCTCATTGCAACATTTTGGATCAAATTCGTCTGGCAACCCAATTACAATGTGTTCCTTTTTACTTCGCAGCAGACCTGTTTAAAGGGCAGCCTACGCATTAGACATGAATTCAACACCATTTGAATCGGTGCCATTTGAGGCAGAGCCCACCCAACCGTCAACAGAAAGTCGCAGTTTCCAAGCGTCTATTCAAATAGTCGTGAACTTGGTTTTCGTGGTTCTTGGTATTCCAGGCAACGTTTTAGCCATAATATTCGTCTGGAAGAAAAGTGATGGTTCTCTCTCACCCATAATCCCGTTCCTACTCAACTTAGCTGCGGCAGACCTACTGGTTCTTACCGTTTACATTCCATTTTACATCGCCTACGAGGCCGCAGAATTTGAATGGCCATTTGGCGCTGTCCTCTGCAAAGCTGTTTTCTCATTGACGCACATGTGCATGTACGCCTCGCTGGCGACCCTAACGGCCATAGCTGTTGAGAGATATTCAATAACATTTTGCGACGGGATCAGAAGAAAAACTGTCAAATATGTCATCGTTATCATTTGGATCACTGCTATTTGTCTCAGCATTCCTCAAATGGTCTATCTAAAGACGATTCAAATTGATCCTTTTGAAGAGTTCGAAGAAGACGAAGAAGAGTTATTGGAAGGGGGAAGGATGGAACAAGAAGAAGCCAGATACATCTGCGAAATCGAATGGCCACACCCAAATTTGGAGAAAATCCTCCAGCCTATCGACGCAGTTATTCTGTATTTAATTCCGCTATCTTTTATTTTTGTTATTTATATTAAGATTATCACCAAGCTGCGCGCAATTGATCGTAAACAACTCCCTCCAGCGCGTTTAGTTTTTGTGAAGCAGCGGCAGCGCGCGGTTTGCAAGATGGCCACCGTCATCGTGATCTTTGCATTATGTCACCTTCCCATTCACGCGTTCCATCTTCTCCGCGTGTTCTTCTTTGAATCCTGGCTCGTTCTCGTGTCCGCGTACCCGTGGATTTTCACACTGCCCGTCAACCTAGTGCTCGTGACACACGTGGTGAACCCGCTGGTCTACGGCTCACTTCACCACTGCTTCGTGTGCGGCGTGCAATTTCTCCAATTAATGTGCACGGATTGCCGCTTCAAACCTGCAAAGGCTTTTTCCCTTCTCATTCGCAAGAGCAACACTCAACAAACTCCTCTTAAGAACAAACGGAGTTCTGTGTAAAGATAACAGCCTTTATCACCGAGATGTACGGAAACATTTTACATAGAACCGCGAGGAAACACTTTTAGGGCCATCTACGTCGATACTACCTTTCTCGTTATAAGCATCAATTTACCTGAGAACAATAATTCCGTGCTAGAACCCTAAAGATACGATAAATTAATATGTGTGGCAAATATAAGAGAGATGCTGTGAGTTGAAAATTAACCGAAATATTTCATTTCAGAAAAAAAAAAGCATCAAATTCCAATCACTGCCATATTAAATTTCTGTCAGTTTTCCAACTTTTAAAGTCGTTTCAATCTGATTTCGGTCCATTTCTTTTCGAACTCGGCATGAAAGCTCGGTTCTTAATGCTCCTTTTCCAAATGATATTGCAGTTGCTTTATTTTTAACCTTGTTCTAAATTCTGCTTAAGGACATTGACGTCAGAAAACTAAGCGCTGAATTTTGGCACACTTTGTGTCGCCCAAGACACTGTCGCAGCTTGCACGCCAGCTCATCACACGTAATTTTGCTTTCTTATGATAAATACGTCATGGGTGATAAAAAAACCCCGACCTTTTTAAACTTGGCATCCAACATCATGTAAGTTGAATTTACTGAATTTATTGCACTATATGTTTGGGGTGCGAATCGTGTTTACGAAGACGTCAGTTCAATTGACGATCTTTTATGTTTTATCATCATAATCTCTTGGTTTTATCTTATGATTTCTGGACACAACACCGACTCGTTCGTCATTGTCTATTGTTACGTACTTCCCTCGCTAAATAGAATTGCATCCTTGCTTATTTGCTTGATCGGTTCAGCAGGTGAATTTTGAGAATAAATTACTGAAGATATTCAAATGAAATGAACTTGATAAGGACAATATTTATCGCATGGAATCGTAATTACAATCTGGCACGAAAGGCTATTGAAGCGGCGTTTTGGACTGCAAGATTAAAACAGAGTTCCTTGTCTTGCAATTTTTGACACGAAGCGCTTCGGAAGTTGTTTATTTTCTGGTTTCTGCGAAACTAAACGGCTGAGTACAGGAATAAGTCAATTATGTTAGGAAATAGCGCTTGATCGTTCCAGGAGTTTGATTCGTCGGTTTTATCAGGTCATCTTTACAGGCGAGTCTTTACATGTCACTGTTAGGCATGCTGGTGAAAACAAATGAGGGAGATTCTGAGTATAATAGTCAAATGAAATGCGATATTTAAACCCCTACCTATTTCCAATCGCGCGAAATTAGTTTTTATTTAATTATGTGCTGGTAAAATTGTTAAGAACGTCGATTGTAGCAGTGTAATGCCAGTATGTAGTATGTTTAACAAGCCAGTAATACAAAAACAGAGGACGATAAAAATGTTTTACAGATAGTCTTTCATTAAAGCATTATTGGCTGACAAATGTACACAGACTCATGATAATTTTAAATTTTAAACGCCTATTATTATTAACAAATCGCATTTCTTGTACTTGTATATAAACAAACATCAGTGATCAATGAGTTAAGATCCACTTGATAAGTTTCAGAATTGTAGCAAGCTTCAGACCAGCAAATTTAGGTATTTTTATTTGATAGAAACGGATAAATATGGAGCCATAAAACTGTTAAAAATTTGAACGGTTAGTATAAAAGCGCTGCAAAATTCCTAACTTAAATTTCCGTAGGAGTCACGACGGAGAAAGTAATTTTAATGGACAATATTATGTCAATTTAGCGTGACCTTATATAGCCTCTTTAAGAAAGGTAAAGAATCGGTTGACGTACAATGCAATATACATAACTTATATACTTGTAAATATGCAGTCAGACGTCATCGATGGTTTGTCTGTGTTTTAAAATTGTAAACTGAAGTGAAACGTACACACAGAGCGGTGTTTTCACTTAAGTGTCGAACTACGCTGATTTGCATTGCTTTGCTTTTACATTGCTATGTACGCTAAACGATTGGCTAATAATACTAGCTCCACTTTGTCATCGAATATAAATAGCAAAATTATTTAACAAATAGATTCCATGTTGCAGTTCGTATGTTCAGTAATAGATCACAGATGACGATAGCCGAGTTCCGATGTTCCTACCACACTTTGACGTCTTCTGTGATCTATTACTGAACAGACGCACAGCAACATGGAATGTAATGTTTAATTTAATAAAAAAACAAAAAGAAATGCTATGACGTAATCTATACTTCTGTCCTCCATCTGAACATCAGTAACAACTGCTCAAAATGCGAGGATAATTTAACTTATAACTAATAAATGGACTTGCTCGCTCATTTTTCCCCGCGCTTCGACTCAGCTGCATATATTTGCCTCAAGTTTTTGATTAGTTCGCTGTGATGGCTGCGACCTTTGAAGCTGGCTAGATTGATTACTTGGGTTTTGGTTTTGTGGCATACAATTAAAAACTGTTCTACATTGTTCCACGGTGAATTGACTAAATGTAAACCTAATTGAGTAAAAAAATAGCTTAAATATGTTCTCGTTACTCTCACAAAACCCCTCTCTCTACTCAGAGATAAAACGAGCGCAGTTAATTGTTGGACTAATCCCCAAAATGTTGGATGGAAGGGAGGGTGCAGATTGCAATCCTATCTAGGGGTAGGGAAGGGGTAAAGGTAAAGTCTGCATGCGAGCCAAGTGGCCCATCAGGCCGGAGCTTATCCCGCTTTCTGTAGCATGAAGCGACCAGGAGTATTTCTACTCCCCCCTGGATAGGATGCTAGTCCATCGCAGGGTTACCCCCAGCATTAAGTTCGCCGGTACCCATTTATACACCTGGGTGGAGAGAGGCACTGTGAGAGTAAAGTGTCTTGCCCAAGAATACAACACAATGTCCCCGGCCAGGGCTCGAACCTGGAGCGCTCGATCCGGAGACGAGCGCAATAACCATGAGGCCAACGTAACCATGAGCAATATATTTATGTCACTACTTGTTTCAGAAAGTCACAAAGTTAAACGAACTGGGACGGACGAAATTACTATTCCTCCGAGCGGAAATGTTCTTCAAGTTTTGTAGCAGATTTCGCGCCTAATGAGTCGCACAGGAAACTACCTCATAACATCATCTCGTCGATCTAAGCCAGGCTGAAAATGAAAAGTTCAACATTGTCTTAAGCCAAATGTAAAAATCCTCTGAAAATACACCGCTCTTTAACTGGATGTAAAACTGCACTTCTTAATTCAAGTTTCCCCACGAACGGCGAACCGCTAAGGGTCACGTGTCCAGTACCAGACGTCACGTGCAAACGTCAAGACGTCGGTTTTTTTCTCCGGAACTAATACTTTACCTCAAGCTTTATTATTTACCTCTTCAGTGTTAATTTATGCCACGTACAAATGCTGAAATCAAATGAAGTACTCTATTTTCTGCAAATTGATTATGATTTCAAGGCGAATAAGCAATTCTGCGCGATATCGAAACGTTTGAGGACTCTTAAGGTTTCTTGCGGGAAATATTCATCATATTTAGATGGTCAAGCGTCTGTTCCCTGGAACTCGATCAAGCTTTTTTTAAAATTTGTATGTGATGACGATGACGATGACGATGACGATGACGATGACGATGACGATGACGATGACGATGACGATGACGATGACGATGACAATGTTGATAATCCAAATTAACCTCAAACGTCTAAAGGCATTTTTTACGGCAGTTTGGTGTTAGACGTTTGTCGTTCGCCGTTCGCCGTTCAGACGTTAGTCAATTTAGATTGGAGCAAATTGAAGCGAATAGAAATCATCCTGTCAATGTGTCGAAAATTCAGTCAAAATTACTAAGTTTTTTTCTTCCAAAATCTTTGTTTTCTAGCACCTGCAGCTTTCTAAAGAAATAAAGTATCATGGCATACACTAACGCTAGGTAACAGTAATTTCTGACTTAGTTACTTAGTTCGCCTTATCGACTTTCCCTGAACTGTCCATATTCATTTAGAATATTTCTGATTCGATTCATTTTTATTCATTTTATAAAGTCACCAGTTAAGTGAAAAAATGTAGATGTAATGAAAGAAATAAGAGGAAAATTGCGCAATTTTATCGAGCCCACAGCTTCCCGAATTTGTTTACACTGTACACTTTGAACTCACTTCAATGACACATGTTAGGTGTGTCTTAATTGCTTTACTTGCACCAATCAGAACATCAGAAACACTGCTTATATTGCGCTATCAAGACGATTGATTTATTGTCTAGACTAAAAAAACAAATATTATGCCTTGCTCAATGTTTGACTGCCATACCCTTATAAATATAACAAACTTCTTGTTGAGGTCGTCCCAAGTTGAAAAAAGATCGTTGTCGGCTTGTCCTTGACGTGATAAACTTTTAAATTGGGCCCTTCAATTTGCCAGTCGTGACAAGTGAGAGTGAGTCACCTGAACTCGTAATTGCCGTCTTTACGCATGATGAGTTTTCAATTCAATGACGCTCGGCGACCACGTAGTGTTACGTCGTGCCACAGTTTTAAAAGTTACTGCAACAAACTGCAAACAAGCGGCAACTGCCAGCTTATGCAGTCATTTATATCGCGCTTCAAGGTAATAAACGCAAGCTTAAGCTAAAATGCCTGTAGTGTCCACGGAAGACACTTGCTGAAGCGGAGAAATCAATTGATCAATCAATCAAAACTGCCCTGCTGAATCATTTTCAATGAATAATTTATTACCTTTTTCAAAGTTTCTTTCCCACGCATAAATAGAAAAGCGTAGAAAAAGTCACGAGATGTCATTCAATATCCACCTGACGTCGAAGGGCCTTCGTCAGAATGTCAATCAGCTAGCTTCGTTCACAGATCATTCACAAAACGGCTTTGAAACAATTTAAGCTGCGAGTTTTAACAACAAGACTGGTGCTTTGTCTCGTTTATTAACGAAATGGCAGGATTTTTGTAAACAGTGCGTGTGTAAACAGGGGAGCCAAGTTAACAAAGCCACCGAGAGGCATCTCGCCTGCTGAGTTTCATTCATTGCACCGTCCCCAAGTGCAGGTGGATGCGAAGAGTGGCTATAGATGTAACCTTATAGAACTCGTTGACTTCGATTTCAAAGTCCATTAGCCGTAGCTTGGGCAGTCGTTTGCACATTACAAATATTTGTACTGTCACTTTGCAATATTTGGAGTTGTAATCATAACATTACTGCGAAGATCTGATCACAATGGAGCTAGGGAACGTAACTTCAACGATTTCTTCCACAACAAGTCTTGCCGAAAACTCCTTAACAGGCATATTTTATGTAGACGAGCTTCCCGACTGGCTCCACGCGTTTGGGTTTGGGCTTTATGTGATGCTTCTTGCTCTCGCTTTCGTTGTCGACACAGCCATATTGTTTGTATTCTATCGAGTAAAGGAACTGCGAAATGTGACCAACAATCTGCTTTGCAACATGGTGGCAGCGGACTTACTTTTCGCGCTGCAAACTCCTGCAGAAGCATTGTCCATCAAATACGATAACTGGATCACCGGTGATGCCCTTTGCAGGATTCACAGGTTTCTCCTGCACACATTTTATAACGTGGTTATCATAAGCCTGACAATTGTAAGCATCGAGAGGTACTATGCAATATGTCACCCAATGCGATTCAGAAGTCTCAATATCAAATCATGGATTGTAGCCCTGGCGTCTTGGATTGCAGCGTGTATTTTGGCTCTGCCACAAGTCTTCTTCAGCTCAACTACCATGTCGAAGGATAGACTAGTTTGTAGCCAGGAGCGCCCAGATGACTACTTGCTAGTTTTCCTTTGTTATCATGTGCCAGTGTTTATTTTGCTTTATTTTATACCTCTTGTAATTCTCTCCTTTACGTTCGCAAGAGTTTCGAGAAAACTCCGCACTGTTGTGCAACGATTTCGATCACGGTCACGATTTGATATTTGTGGCGCCATGAAAATGCGAAGGAGCATCATAAGAATGCTTTTAGTTGTAGTTATAGTGTTTGTGGTGTGTCTAACGCCCCTGACAGTTATTGAGTTGTTGCATGTGACACCTGTAATGGACCAGTTCGACCCATTCGGGACTCTCGTTGTTACTGTGGAGATACTAGCCTTTTCGCATGCGCTGTTTAATCCCTTAGTGTGTTCGTTTATGAGCAAAGAATTCAGGAAGGCTGCAAAGAAGGCTTTTCGCATTTCGCGGAGTCTAAAGGGCGATTACTGCATGCGCATCCGCAAGAGAGAGGACACTAAATACAAGCTGAAACAAGTGAAGCAAAGCGAAGCTATTGGTGCGGACAACGAAAAGAGAGTGTGGACGGACCATCAAAATCCCAGCGAGCCTGGAGATGTTTGGAAGGAAAAAGGCACTCGTAACGATGGATTTTCGTTTGCTTTAGATACTCTAGCGCGAACAGAAAGCTCTTTGACTGAAACGACTGATATACCTAGGGAGGAAGGCTGTAGCAAAAGTTAGAGTAAATCAAGCCACGCATATTTAAATGAGCTACATCATGGTTTGCTCGTCTTGAAAAGTTTAGCCTAAAATGTTCAGGTTCATCGTTTGTAATCCGAGTTAATCTTCTCATTTCTTGTTCCTTTATGGTTTGTTATCATCTCTTTGGTATTTTTCTATCTTAGTTAACTGCTATTTTCAAGTAGCAATCAATTTAAAGATAGCTTTGTACGTGGTTAAACTAGATCAGCTGTTAAAGTAAGTGTCTAACTTCATTTCAAAGAGTGAATCAGAGCCCCATCTTTCGATAAGCCTTGGTATGTCCAAGCAAATTGTGTTTTCACTCGTTTATTTCCGCCTTCTACTTTACACAGAATCAGTGGAAAAGTAGAAAAAGAGCCTTAAATAAAATAGGATAACATGAAAAAAATAAAAATAAAAATAATAATAATAATAATAATAATAATAATAATAACAAGCTGTTTTTGAATCACGCAGACTTCAATAGCCTGATTCACATGAGTTTCATCAGGATACAAATTATGGCAGAACTATTGCACTGATTGGTTGAGGAGTCTTAGGGTGCTTTCCATTGTGCCAAAAATTCCGGAAATTTCGGTAGAACGTCAAGTGGAAAGGTCCGTTTCGGTTCGGTCTGACCGGTCGGACCGCAATTGGCCGTTCCATTTTGACAAATCGGCTCGTTGCCCTACTTCGTTTCCGTAGAGTTTCACTTTTGTGGCCGAATAGAAAGTGTTCAGAGCCATTCCTTTCAGTTGTCCAGATTTGACCGAAAAATTTTACTCCATTTTCCTGGGTTAATCCCGCTGGTCTCTGACCGGTTGGTCTGGCATAATGAAAAGCACCTGTAGTTTTCCAGTTGTCTCAACTTATAGACGCCCTAATAAGAAGCTATTTATACCATTCATTAAACTATCGTAGCAGTCTTTTGAAAAGGGTTTTTTTCCGGGGGGGGAGGGGAGGGGAGGCGGGAACGTCTTGCTTCAAAACAGAAAGTAAGCCAAGCGAGCTGGACCCCGGATACAGTGGTCCTGTCGCGTACGCTTTTACGTTTTTGTGCACAAGCTTTGTCGAAACAGCTGTACATCTCTTTTCTTAAAGTGGCGTGGCATTGCAAAATGAGTCTCATGTGTAGTAACTAAGCCCAGAAACACTAGGCTCGAACGCCCTGAAACTCGTTCTTGCTGGATACAATATCATGATGTTGTTGTAAATGTAGAATGTTGATAATACTTGCATTTTCAACTTGCAATGCAAACATGGTCGCACGACAAGTTCCATTGAAAAATTACTGGCTTTAAGATCCTTGGGGCAAAAATCAAACTTCCCGAAATTTTGCAGTATCATTATCGTGTAGACAATTTATGGCAAATTAGTCCTATACCTCTGAAAACAGATGGAAAGAAATGGTTGAGTTTCTCTTTGCCTTTTTAGCTTGACGAGGAAAAGAGAAACCTAACTTCTACTCACCACCAAGGAGTAGAATAGTGTGACGGGGAAGGGGCAAAACTCTAGGAGGGGGGGGGGGGGGGGAGAGTTACCGTGCACCTTCGACGATCTAGCGTTCTATCCACACGACTAACAATGCCCTATTCGCACCTATTCGCATCAATAGCCCATAATCGAGACCAATGAGCCAAAGTGACAAAGAAAAAGACGTTTAAATTTTTACGATTCCTTTTACTTTCTAATATTAGTTAATTTAAGACAGATTTAATCCCATGATATCAAGTCCAGTTAAAACGTTCCTTAGGTCCTTGGTTCTTGTGTCAGTTTTCCGGGTTTCAGTTAACGATTGTAGCCTGTAGTCATCTCTTTCATTCCTTCGTTTTCTAAATCATCACACTGAATCTGCCTTGCTGCTCGGCACACATCTCGTTGGACCTTCTGAAACTAAAACGATAATATAATCCAAATGGAAAGTGTTAGTGAAACTAGTGGTTTGATTGTTATAACGATTCAAATGAAACATTTTAAGGAGTAACTCCAAGGCTTATTGCATGGACCTTTGGTTATTACTTAAAGTATTCTTGTACAGAAAGCTCGCTGAAAAAAAGCCAAACTGGTGACTGTAGTTAAAAACCACAACACAAGCGTACCTCTCTCTTTCTTCCAACGGGTGCTTGCCAAACGGGCCCTCTCCTGCCTTCCGTGCAGGCGACAATTGAGCCAGCTACAAGTACGAAGAGAATAAGTAGTTTAGCCTTCATAGTTCCTCTTTTCTTCTATCGACGAATAAGATAATATTTTTTCTTCTTGCAAGCTTTTTTATGGTATCTTTGCCGTCGTTTTAACCAATGAAATACAATTCTGCCGAGCTATTAATAGTAAAATTGTGGTGATATTAACCTAGATCAACTTATGTAAGAGTAAGCTATTTGGGATAGAGAGGTTAATGGGACCTGTTGTCTTTTTTTCCTTGATTCTATATTAATACCCATAAAGGAAGTAGAGTTTCCATAAATACATGGAATTGTTAATTGTAAACTGTGACTGTGTTTCAATTTACCGCGTGGCTACAGCCGGCATCTGGACTTTGAAGTTCAATTTATGGAAGATAAAAACCACACTGGCTTAATTATTGTAAATGGTTATTTAATAGACGGATCTTATAATTTAAGTTCAACGAAGTTTCAGACCATATTTTTCAATTCGTTTGCACTTTGTTGTCAATGCCGGAATCCTTTATTCTGTAAATGACAGAATCTTGCATTGACGTTTGTTTCGCTCAGGATTTGACCTGGCAAAAGATAACTTTTCAGTTGTAGATATATGGAAATAGGAGTACATTAAAAGCTAAGATTTCTTGAGTAAACCCAGAGCTCGAGAGGAAGATGACCTAAAGATGAGTTTATCGATCGTATCAAGTTTTGGCTGGTTAAATTTCTGTCTTCAAAATAACTTTTTGGAATAAAGGAACTCCTACTCAAGTCTCAAATCCAAAATAGAGCTATAAGTTCAAGTTACGTGAGCAACCTACCATGAAGAGAAAATCTAAAGGGAAACAAAATTTTGGAATGGTAAGCTTACTAACATTACAAACTCAGCTAAGTATGTAATGCAGTAGTATGTAGTATGTAGTCCAAATTTGCGCCTTTATTCCAAAAATGTGAACGAACACATTGATATTGCCAAAAGGAAGGTGGCACTGGAAACATTAGGAAACATGAAATTAAATCCTCGTGCACTAATTTTTTTTTTTAGTAGTTAAGTACTTTATTGGTTTCCTGCACTACTAGTAATTACAACAACTATCACATATATCGCTTAGGCTACTTAACATTGGTTTCCATTACTAACGTTAACATTGCTCTCAAGTATAATTTAACTAATTTTATGTAAGGTTCTGCGCTTTTGCGAGGGGCAGTTTTTCGTAGCTAATGCCGGACTAAAGTTTTCTATTCCATACTTAAATAAAACTTTATTAACAAAGACTGAAAGGTAAATAGCTTGGTTCTCCATCTTACTGGTGTATATGAAGTATTTCATAAATAGGATCGTGTAATTAAATTTCTTTAATATTTCTTTTTCGTATGGGCCAGATATGATACCAAATAGTTTCTCTTCAATTGAATCTTTCTTACCACAGTAGAGATATTCATCGTCCGCTTTAATCCCACATCGATGAAGCTCTTTTTTAGTAACTACAATCCTATGAATTAATTTAAACTGGAATTCCTTCAATTTTGTCTCCTTGCAGATGCTCTTTATGGAGGTGAAAATTTTTATCCAGACATTCTCATCTAGTCTTATTTTGCTGCTTCAATTCATTGGGCCAGTCTTGCTGACAGTGTAAATTTTCCGGTTTAGTAAAGCATAGAAGTCTCTAGTTTTAGCATTATCGAGTTATATTTGTGTAGAGTCGTCTAACTGATACAGAAAGTTATTTCTTGTATATAGTTCGTTTTCCAGTGGCTCTGTATTTCTTGCTTTGATTACTAAATATTTTGGGATTGCGCTGGTAACTTGGTAAAATTGGAGAAAACTCGTATTGCAGTCATAGCTGCACTAATGACACTCAGGTTATTTACTCTTTACACGGAGAAACCGTTTAGTCAAAGGTTTGTACGAATGGCAAGCAGAAATCCCTGATTGTAAGTTGCGTTCGGATTGGCCATTTACCATTTTATCCTCTCTCCCTCCACTCCCCTCTTCCTTCCCCTTACTGTAAGAGACCAAGACGAGCTCAATCACATCATAATATCATAATTTCACGATAGCGGTGAAGAATTGCAAATGGTCAGCACATTTTGCACTCGGAAATTTGTTAGAACTTTATCAACAATTGCGGGATCTTGTATTCTCTGACAGATCCAGTATTTTCGTTTTCGTTAGTTTTGAACATTTGTTGCTACAAAGAGAGACTAAATGAGCGGAAGTCGAAATCAAGTTGGCAGCATTTCAAAGAGGAGTTACTCGGCATAATTATCAGGGCTCTTCTCATGCTTGCTGCACTTCAATACTTGACCACTAAGATCACGTAATCAATAAATGTCGATGCCCTTCAGTCTAGAGAGTGGTGTATTTTTGTTGATGAGGCATTACTGGCCTCAATTTGAGAGAAACGACATGGGGAGCGGCTAGTTGGAAACATTCTGTAGAGTTTTCTGTTATGAATGCTGTCAATATTTTGCAGTTTTCTTTGACTAATAAAACACTTGCTCCGAACTTTCTAGCACTTCCCAGTTTAGTAAACTCACACTGCTAGTATGTAACAGGAGACGATTTTTAGCATTAATGGTTTTAATCCATGTTGTACGAGGCAAAAAATAGTTGTGGTACGACGTTAAAAATAGTCCGATTCATCTGCCGGCAGCTATTTTGAACTTAGCTTTGTTGTATACTATAACAAATAATTGCTACTATCAGTTAACAAGAAGACGAAAGGAATATAATGGAGAAAAAGGGCTGTGTGTTACAAATGCTATGCTTTTATGGTAAAACGATTTTTTCGAATCAACAAATTTTTAGAAACGGATTTCACTAAAAGCGTTAACGTTAAAAAACAACCGATCGCTCGACGGTCATTTTTAAATTGAAAAGTAAAAGTTTTGCATGCGTCCAAATATATACAATCGATTATGAGAATGCTAATGAAAATGCTAATGAGACACTGACTACATAGAAACAATACAAGAAAATTGCGGCATGAGTAATAAAAACGTTAAGGCGATAGAAACGATTTGAAATAAAATAATTTTAAAATAATTAAGTAAATAGCTTCGCGCGGATCGAGTCACTCTGTTTGTTCAATTTTGGTTGAAGTTTACGAATAAAAAGCTTTTCAAAAATCAAACAGTCGAGTTTACTCTGACATTTTTTCAAAATCTTGAAGTTGCTTCCGATGGTCTCTGGATCCTTTCCGTGCTCATCCTTTACGTCGTTGCCGACTGTTGATCGCTTATGTTACTCCACACGTTGATGTAGGTGTCAACTCGTGAAGCCGGCATAGTCTGCATCGCACAGACCACACTCGTAATAATAAACAACGTTTTGTTGATTCTCAATTGGAGGTTTATGTTCCTTTGGTTTGAATTGTCTCTTGATATTCTGACTTGTGTAAACAGGCTGGACAACGGCATCAATCTTTCGACTGAGATCACCGAGTTGGTGTCTTACCGCATTCGCCGATTTCTGGTCTTTGAACGGTAAGACAATTCTGATGGGAGCATCTTGTTCATGGATACTTGTTGTTTAGAACACACATTCTCAGTAACTTTCATTTCAATAAAATGTCTGATGGTGTCCTCTACGTCCTCTACGAGGGTTTTGGGATAATGCAGGCGAGCAAAAACCATTTTAAGACGTTCACATTCTTGATGGAAGAACTGCCAATTCGAGGAGAGTTTGAACGCACGGTTTAACATTGTCTTCAGTACAGAATGTTTATACCTTAGGTCAACATGGCTTTGGTAATGCAGTAAAAGCCCAGTATCGGTCGGTTTCACGTAGACCTTCGTATCTAGTCGGGGACCATTTCTGATAATCACTATTCCAAGAAAGGGAAGCTTGCCGTTGTCTTCGAATTCCATTGTGAAGCTGAGTGAGGGGTGGATTTCATTCAGTGTTAACAAGAATTCAGAGGCAGATGAAACATCGGGCATTTGCTGAGGATGTCGTCGACATAGCGCTTATAGAAAACAGGCATCTTGTTTTGCTTTTCCAATTTTTCTTCAATATTGCACATAAACGCATTTGCCATTAGTGACCCGAGGGGAGAGCCCATGGCAACCCGGTCCACTTGCTCATACAGATTTCCTTCGAATTGGAAAAGCCGGTTTTTCGTAGCAACTTCTAACAGCTCCATAAGGTCAGTTTTTGTGATGTTGAGGTCATATTCCTTATTGAATCAATCGGGTTTGAAAGCTTTTTCCGCTAGGATTTCGATTGTTTCATCCACTGGTACGTTTGCGAAAAGAGACGGAACATCGTATGACACTAAAATGTCCTGTTCGTCGATTTTCATCTCATGAAGATCACCAGCAATCGAGAAGATGTCATTAACGGTTTGGTCGTTGACGGACAAAGGTTTTAGCTCCTCATCAAGCCCCTTAGCAAGCTTGTAATTGTAGGTTCTTGTTGGTGACAGGATTGGACGGACCGCTAGTTTCTTCTTGTGGGTCTTTGGCAAACCATAAAGGTGTGCGAGCCTAGAACCCTTTTGGATCAGTGAGTGGGCTATGGGTTTCGGAAGAATTCTTTGCACGATGGAGGACAGATCCTTCTCCTTTTTAAGTAGTGGGTGGTAATGCTTCAGAGGTCTTCCCTTTGCTTTTGGTCTTTCGAGACTGATGGGTATAAATTTAGTTTCATCACTAATAGATGATTCCCTCAGTAGGCTGACATATTCTGTTTTGTCCAAGATCACGTCTCTCGAGCCTTTATCCGGTCGCGTAATTACAATATCGTCTCTCTTCATTAGCTGACCTATCGCTCTTAACATTGGTTTTGGTGGTGTCGGGCCTTTCCTCTTGATGTAGCTAAGGCCAATAGAACGTAGCGTTGCAACGCTACGTTCTATTGCCCTTAACTACCTCAAACTAAATTTATACCCATCAGTCTCGAAAGACCAAAACCAAAGGGAAGACCTCCGATTTTCAGGCATATTTTCTGTAGACGAGCTTCCCGAATGGCTTCACGTTTTTGGGTTTGGACTTTATGTGACGCTTCTTGTTCTCGCTTTCGTTGTCGACACAGCCATATTGTTTGTATTCTATCGAGTAAAGGAACTGCGAAATGTGACTAACAATCTGCTTTGCAACATAGTGACAGCGGACTTACTTTTCGATTGCAGCGTGTATTTTGGCTCAGCCACAGGTCTTCTTCAGCTCAACTACCATGTCGAAAGATAGACTAGTTTGTACCGAGGAGCGCCCAGATGACTACTTACTAGTTTTCCTTTGTTATCATGTGCCAGTCTTTATTTTGCTTTATTTTATACCTCTTGTAATTCTGTCCTTTACGTTCGCAAGAGTTTCGAGAAAACTCCGCACCGTTGTGCAACGATTTCGATCACGGTCACGATTTGATATCTGTGGCACCGTGAAAATGCGAAGGAGCATCATAAGAATGCATTTAGTTGTATTTATAGTGTTGGTGGTGTGTCTAACGCCCCTAAAAGTCATTGAGTTGTTGCATGTGACACCTATAATGGACCAGTTCGACCCATTCGGGACGCTCGTTGTTACTGTGGAGATACTAGCCTTTTCGCATGCGCTGTTTAATCCCTTAGTGTGTTCGTTTATGAGCAAAGAATTCAGGAAGGCTGCAAAGAAGGCTTTTCGCATTTCGCGGAGTCTAAAGGGCGATTACTGCATGCGCATCCGCAAGAGAGAGGACACTGAATGCAAGCTGAAACAAGTGAAGCAAAGCGAAGCCATTGGTGCGGACAACGAAAAGAGAGCGTGGACGGACCATCAAAATCCCAGCGAGCCTGGAGATGTTTGGAAGGAAAAAGGCACTCGTAACGATGGATTTTCGTTTGCTTTAAATACTCTAGCGCGAACAGAAAGCTCTTTGACTGAAACGACTGATATACCTAGGGAGGAAGACTATGGCAAAAGTTAGAGTTAATTAAGCCACGCATATTTAAATGAGCTACATCATGGTTTGCTCGTCTTGAAAAGTTTAGCCTAAAATGTTCAGGTTCATCGTTTGTAATCCGAGTTAATCTTCTCATTTCTTGTTCCTTTATGGTTTATTATCATCTCCTTGGTGTTTTTCTATCTTAGTTAACTGCTATCTTCAAGTAGCAATCAATTTTGTACGTGATTAAACTAGATCAGCTGCTAAAGTAAGTGTCTAACTTCATTTCAAAAAGTGAATCAGAGCCACATCTTTCAATAAGCCTTGGCATGTCCAAGCAAATTGGATTTTCACGCGTTTATTTCCGCCTTCCACTTTACACAGAATCAGTGGAAAAGTAGAAAAAGAGCCTGAAATAAAATAAGATAAGATGAAAAAATTCCGGCAATTTCAGTAGAACGTCAAGTGGAAAGGTCCGTTTCGGTTCGGTCTGACCGGTCGGACCGCAATTGGCCGTTCCATTTTGACAAATCGGTTCGTTGCCCTACTTCTTTTCCGTAGATTTTCACTTTTGTGGCCGAATAGAAAGTGTTCAGAGCCATTCCTTTCAGTTGTCCAGATTTGACCGAAAAATTTTATTCCATTTTCCTGGGTTAATCCCGCTGGTCTCTGACCGGTTGGTCTGGCATAATGAAAAGCACCCGTAGTTTTCCAGTTGTCTCAACTTATAGACGCCCTAATAAGAAGCTATTTATACCATTCATTAACCTGTCGTAGCAGTCTTTTTAAAAGAGTTTTTTTTTTTTCGGAGGGGAGAGGGGGAGGGGAGGGGAGACGGGAACGTCTTGCTTCAAAACAGAAAATAAGCCAAGCGAGCTGGACCCCGGATACAGTGGTCCTGTCGCGTACGCTTTTACGTTTTTGTGCACAAGCTTTGTCGAAACAGCTGTACATCTCTTTTCTTAAAGTGGCGTGGCATTGCAAAATGAGTCTCATGTGTAGTAACTAAGCCCAGAAACACTAGGCTCGAATGCCCTGAAACTCGTTCTTGCTGGATACAATATCATGATGTTGTTGTAAATGTAGAATGTTGATAATACTTGCATTTTCAACTTGCAATGCAAACATGGTCGCACGACAAGTTCCATTGGAAAATTACTGGCTTTAAGATCCTTGGGGCAAAAATCAAACTTCCCGAAATTTTGCAGTATCATTATCGTGTAGACAATTTATGGCAAATTAGTCCTATACCTCTGAAAACAGATGGAAAGAAATGGTTGAGTTTCTCTTTGCCTTTTTAGCTTGACGAGGAAAAGAGAAACCTAACTTCTACTCACCACCAAGGAGTAGAATAGTGTGACGGGGAAGGGGCAAAACTCTAGGAGGGGGGGGGGGGGGGGAGAGAGTTACCGTGCACCTTCGACGATCTAGCGTTCTATCCACACGACTAACAATGCCCTATTCGCACCTATTCGCATCAATAGCCCATAATCGAGACCAATGAGCCAAAGTGACAAAGAAAAAGACGTTTAAATTTTTACGATTCCTTTTATTTTCTAATATTAGTTAATTTAAGCCAGATTTAATCCCATGATATCAAGTCCAGTTAAAACGTTCCTTAAGTCCTTGGTTCTTGTGTCAGTTTTCCGGGTTTCAGTTAACGATTGTAGCCTGTAGTCATCTCTTTCATTCCTTCGTTTTCTAAATCATCACATTGAATCTGCCTTGCTGCTCGGCACACATCTCGTTGGACCTTCTGAAACTAAAATGATAATATAATCCAAATGGAAAGTGTTGGTGAAACTAGTGGTTTGATTGTTACAACGATTCAAATGAAACATTTTAAGGAGTAACTCCAAGACTTATTGCATGAACCTTTGCTTATTACTTAAAGTAATCTTGTACAGAAAGCTCACTAAAAAACAAGCCAAACTGGTGACTGTAGTTAAAAACCAAAACTCAAGCGTACCTCTCTCTTTCTTCCAATGGGTGGTTGCCCAATGGATATACTGCCTTCTGTACAGGCGAGAATTGAGCCAGCTACAAGCACGAAGAGAATAAGTAGTTTAGCCTTCATAGCTCCTCTTTTCTTCTATCGACGAATAAGATAATATTTTTTCTTCTTGCAAGCTTTTTTTATAGTATCTTTGCCGCCGTTTTAACCAATGAAATACAAGTCTGCCGAGCTATCAATAGTAAAATTGTGGTGAACGTGGCTTTTCCTTTCGTCATAGCCATAATATTAACCTAGATCAACTTGTGTAAGAGGAAGCTATTTTGGATAGAGCGGTTAATGGGACCTGTTATCTTTTTTTCCATGATTCTGTGTTAATACCCATAAAGGAAGTTTCCATAAATACATGGAATTGTTAATTGTAAACTGTGACTGTGTTTCAATTTACCGCGTGGCTACAGCCGGCATCTGGACTCTGAAGTTCACTTTAAGGTAGATAAACCACACTGGCTTAATTATTGTAAATGGTTATTTAATAGACGGATCTTATAATTTAAGTTCAACGAAGTTTCAGACCATATTTTTCAATTCACTTGCACTTTCTTGTCAATGCCGGAATCCTTTATTCTGTAAATGACAGAATCTTGCATTGACGTTTGTTTCGCTCAGGATTTGACCTGGCAAAAGACAACTTTTCAGTTGTAGATATATGGAAATAGGAGTACATTAAAAGCTAAGATTTCTTGAGTAAGCCCAGAGCTCGAGAGGAAGATGACCTAAAGATGAGTTTATCGATCGTATCAAGTTTTGGCTGGTTAAATTTCTGTCTTCAAAATAACTTTTTGGAATAAAGGAACTCCTACTCAAGTCTCAAATCCAAAATAGAGCTATAAGTTCAAGTTACGTGAGCAACCTACTATGAAGAGAAAACCTAAAGGGAAACAAAATTTTGGAATGGTAAGTTTACTAACATTTAAAACTCAGCTAAGTATGTAATGCAGTAGTATGTAGTATGTAGTCCAAATTTGCGCCTTTATTCCAAAAATGTGAAGGAACACACTGATATTGCCAAAAGGAAGGAGGTACTGGAAGCACTAGGAAACATGAAATTAAATCCTCGTGCACTAATTTTTTTTTTAGTAGTTAAGTACTTTATTGGTTTCCTGCACTACTAGTAATTACAACAACTATCACATATATCGCTTAGGCTACTTAACATTGGTTTCCATTACTAACGTTAACATTGCTCTCAAGTATAATTTAACTAATTTTATGTAAGGTTCTGCGCTTTTGCGAGGGGCAGTTTTTCGTAGCTAATGCCGGACTAAAGTTTTCTATTCCATACTTAAATAAAACTTTATTAACAAAGACTGAAAGGTAAATAGCTTGGTTCTCCATCTTACTGGTGTATATGAAGTATTTCATAAATAGGATCGTGTAATTAAATTTCTTTAATATTTCTTTTTCGTATGGGCCAGATATGATACCAAATAGTTTCTCTTCAATTGAATCTTTCTTACCACAGTAGAGATATTCATCGTCCGCTTTAATCCCACATCGATGAAGCTCTTTTTTAGTAACTACAATCCTATGAATTAATTTAAACTGGAATTCCTTCAATTTTGTCTCCTTGCAGATGCTCTTTATGGAGGTGAAAATTTTTATCCAGACATTCTCATCTAGTCTTATTTTACTGCTTCAATTCATTGGGCCAGTCTTGCTGACAGTGTAAATTTTCCGGTTTAGTAAAGCATAGAAGTCTCTAGTTTTAGCATTATCGAGTTATATTTGTGTAGAGTCGTCTAACTGATACAGAAAGTTATTTCTTGTATATAGTTCGTTTTCCAGTGGCTCTGTATTTCTTGCTTTGATTACTAAATATTTTGGGATTGCGCTGGTAACTTGGTAAAATTGGAGAAAACTCGTATTGCAGTCATAGCTGCACTAATGACACTCAGGTTATTTACTCTTTACACGGAGAAACCGTTTAGTCAAAGGTTTGTACAAATGGCAAGCAGAAATCCCTGATTGTAAGTTGCGTTCGGATTGGCCATTTACCATTTTATCCTCTCTCCCTCCACTCCCCTCTTCCTTCCCCTTACTGTAAGAGACCAAGACGAGCTCAACCACATCATAATATCATAATTTCACGATAGCGGTGAAGAATTGCAAATGGTCAGCACATTTTGCACTCGGAAAATTTGTTAGAACTTTATCAACAATTGCGGGATCTTGTATTCTCTGACAGATCCAGTATTTTCGTTTTCGTTGGTTTTGAACATTTGTTGCTACAAAGAGAGACTAAATGAGCGGAAGTCGAAATCAAGTTGGCAGCATTTCAAAGAGGAGTTGCTCGGCATAATTATCAGGGCTCTTCTCATGCTTGCTGCACTTCAATACTTGACCACTAAGATCACGTAATCAATAAATGTCGATGCCCTTCAGTCTAGAGAGTGGTGTAGTTTTGTTGATGAGGCATTACTGGCCTCAATTTGAGAGAAACGACATGGGGAGCGGCTAGTTGGAAACATTCTGTAGAGTTTTCTGTTATGAATGCTGTCAATATTTTGCAGTTTTCTTTGACTAATAAAACACTTGCTCCGAACTTTCTAGCACTTCCCAGTTTAGTAAACTCACACTGCTAGTATGTAACAGGAGACGATTTTTAGCATTAATGGTTTTAATCCATGTTGTACGAGGCAAAAAATAGTTGTGGTACGACGTTAAAAATAGTCCGATTCATCTGCCGGCAGCTATTTTGAACTTAGCTTTGTTGTATACTATAACAAATAATTGCTACTATCAGTTAACAAGAAGACGAAAGGAAATATAATGGAGAAAAAGGGCTGTGTGTTACAAATGCTATGCTTTTATGGTAAAACGATTTTTTCGAATCAACAAATTTTTAGAAACGGATTTCACTAAAAGCGTTAACGTTAAAAAACAACCGACCGCTCGACGGTCATTTTCAAGTTCAAAAGTAAAAGTTTTGCATGCGTCCAAATATATACAATCGATTATGAGAATGCTAATGAAAATGCTAATGAGACACTGACTACATAGAAACAATACAAGAAAATTGCGGCATGAGTAATAAAAACGTTAAGGCGATAGAAACGATTTGAAATAAAATAATTTTAAAATAATTAAGTAAATAGCTTCGCGCGGATCGAGTCACTCTGTTTGTTCAATTTTGGTTGAAGTTTACGAATAAAAAGCTTTTCAAAAATCAAACAGTCGAGTTTACTCTGACATTTTTTCAAAATCTTGAAGTTGCTTTCAATGGTCTCTGGATCCTTTCCGTGCTCATCCTTTACGTCGTTGCCGACTGTTGATCGCTTATGTTCCTCCACACGTTGATGTAGGTGTCAACTCGTGAAGCCGGCATAGTCTGCATCGCACAGACCACACTCGTAATAATAAACAACGTTTTGTTGATTCTCAATTGGAGGTTTATGTTCCTTTGGTTTGAATTGTCTCTTGATATTCTGACTTGTGTAAACAGGCTGGACAACGGCATCAATCTTTCGACTGAGATCACCGAGTTGGTGACTTACCGCATTCGCCGATTTCTGGTCTTTGAACGGTAAGACAATTCTGATGGGAGCATCTTATTCATGGATACTTGTTGTTTAGAACACACATTCTCAGTAACTTTCATTTCAATAAAATGTCTGATGGTGTCCTCTACGTCCTCTACGAGGGTTTTGGGATAATGCAGGCGAGCAAAAACCATTTTAAGACGTTCACATTCTTGATGGAAGAACTGCCAATTCGAGGAGAGTTTGAACGCACGGTTTAACATTGTCTTCAGTACAGAATGTTTATACCTTAGGTCAACATGGCTTTGGTAATGCAGTAAAAGCCCAGTATCGGTCGGTTTCACGTAGACCTTCGTATCTAGTCGGGGACCATTTCTGGTAATCACTATTCCAAGAAAGGGAAGCTTGCCGTTGTCTTCGAATTCCATTGTGAAGCTGAGTGAGGGGTGGATTTCATTCAGTGTTAACAAGAATTCAGAGGCAGATGAAACATCGGGCATTTGCTGAGGGTGTCGTCGACATAGCGGTTATAGAAAACAGGCATCTTGTTTTGCTTTTCCAATTTTTCTTCAATATTGCACATAAACGCATTTGCCATTAGTGACCCGAGGGGAGAGCCCATGGCAACCCGGTCCACTTGCTCATACAGATTTCCTTCGAATTGGAAAAGCCGGTTTTTCGTAGCAACTTCTAACAGCTCCATAAGGTCAGTTTTTGTGATGTTGAGGTCATATTCCTTATTGAATCAATCGGGTTTGAAAGCTTTTTCCGCTAGGATTTCGATTGTTTCATCCACTGGTACGTTTGCGAAAAGAGACGGAACATCGTATGACACTAAAATGTCCTGTTCGTCGATTTTCATCTCATGAAGATCACCAGCAATCGAGAAGATGTCATTAACGGTTTGGTCGTTGACGGACAAAGGTTTTAGCTCCTCATCAAGCCCCTTAGCAAGCTTGTAATTGTAGGTTCTTGTTGGTGACAGGATTGGACGGACCGCTAGTTTCTTCTTGTGGGTCTTTGGCAAACCATAAAGGTGTGCGAGCCTAGAACCCTTTTGGATCAGTGAGTGGGCTATGGGTTTCGGAAGAATTCTTTGCACGATGGAGGACAGATCCTTCTCCTTTTTAAGTAGTGGGTGGTAATGCTTCAGAGGTCTTCCCTTTGCTTTTGGTCTTTCGAGACTGATGGGTATAAATTTAGTTTCATCACTAATAGATGATTCCCTCAGTAGGCTGACATATTCTGTTTTGTCCAAGATCACGTCTCTCGAGCCTTTATCCGGTCGCGTAATTACAATATCGTCTCTCTTCATTAGCTGACCTATCGCTCTTAACATTGGTTTTGGTGGTGTCGGGCCTTTCCTCTTGATGTAGCTAAGGCCGATAGAACGTAGCGTTGCAACGCTACGTTCTATTGCCCTTAACTACCTCAAACTAAATTTATACCCATCAGTCTCGAAAGACCAAAACCAAAGGGAAGACCTCCGATTTTCAGGCATATTTTCTGTAGACGAGCTTCCCGAATGGCTTCACGTTTTTGGGTTTGGACTTTATGTGACGCTTCTTGTTCTCGCTTTCGTCGTCGACACAGCCATATTGTTTGTATTCTATCGAGTAAAGGAACTGCGAAATGTGACCAACAATCTGCTTTGCAACATGGTGACAGCGGACTTACTTTTCGATTGCAGCGTGTATTTTGGCTCAGTCACAGGTCTTCTTCAGCTCAACTACCATGTCGAAAGATAGACTAGTTTGTACCGAGGAGCGCCCAGATGACTACTTACTAGTTTTCCTTTGTTATCATGTGCCAGTCTTTATTTTGCTTTATTTTATACCTCTTGTAATTCTGTCCTTTACGTTCGCAAGAGTTTCGAGAAAACTCCGCACCGTTGTGCAACGATTTCGATCACGGTCACGATTTGATATCTGTGGCACCGTGAAAATGCGAAGGAGCATCATAAGAATGCATTTAGTTGTATTTATAGTGTTGGTGGTGTGTCTAACGCCCCTAAAAGTCATTGAGTTGTTGTATGTGACACCTATAATGGACCAGTTCGACTCATTCGGGACTCTCGTTGTTACTGTGGAGATACTAGCCTTTTCGCATGCGCTGTTTAATCCCTCAGTGTGTTCGTTTAAGAGCAAAGAATTCAGGAAAGCTGCAAAGAAGGCTTTTCGCATTTCCCGGAGTCTAAAGGGCGATTACTGCATGCGCATCCGCAAGAGAGAGGACACTGAATGCAAGCTGAAACAAGTGAAGCAAAGCGAAGCCATTGGTGCGGACAACGAAAAGAGAGCGTGGACGGACCATCAAAATCCCAGCGAGCCTGGAGATGTTTGGAAGGAGAAAGGCACTCGTAACGATGGATTTTCGTTTGCTTTAAATACTCTAGCGCGAACAGAAAGCTCTTTGACTGAAACGACTGATATACCTAGGGAGGAAGACTATGGCAAAAGTTAGAGTAAATTAAGCCACGCATATTTAAATGAGCTACATCATGGTTTGCTCGTCTTGAAAAGTTTAGCCTAAAATGTTCAGGTTCATCGTTTGTAATCCGAGTTAATCTTCTCATTTCTTGTTCCTTTATGGTTTATTATCATCTCCTTGGTGTTTTTCTATCTTAGTTAACTGCTATCTTCAAGTAGCAATCAATTTTGTACGTGATTAAACTAGATCAGCTGCTAAAGTAAGTGTCTAACTTCATTTCAAAAAGTGAATCAGAGCCACATCTTTCAATAAGCCTTGGCATGTCCAAGCAAATTGGATTTTCACGCGTTTATTTCCGCCTTCCACTTTACACAGAATCAGTGGAAAAGTAGAAAAAGAGCCTGAAATAAAATAAGATAAGATGAAAAAATTCCGGCAATTTCAGTAGAACGTCAAGTGGAAAGGTCCATTTCGGTTCGGTCTGACCGGTCGGACCGCAATTGGCCGTTCCATTTTGACAAATCGGTTCGTTGCCCTACTTCTTTTCCGTAGATTTTCACTTTTGTGGCCGAATAGAAAGTGTTCAGAGCCATTCCTTTCAGTTGTCCAGATTTGACCGAAAAATTTTATTCCATTTTCCTGGGTTAATCCCGCTGGTCTCTGACCGGTTGGTCTGGCATAATGAAAAGCACCCGTAGTTTTCCAGTTGTCTCAACTTATAGACGCCCTAATAAGAAGCTATTTATACCATTCATTAAACTGTCGTAGCAGTCTTTTTAAAAGAGTTTTTTTTTTCGGAGGGGAGAGGGGGAGGGGAGGGGAGACGGGAACGTCTCGCTTCAAAACAGAAAATAAGCCAAGCGAGCTGGACCCCGGATACAGTGGTCCTGTCGCGTACGCTTTTACGTTTTTGTGCACAAGCTTTGTCGAAACAGCTGTACATCTCTTTTCTTAAAGTGGCGTGGCATTGCAAAATGAGTCTCATGTGTAGTAACTAAGCCCAGAAACACTAGGCTCGAACGCCCTGAAACTCGTTCCTGCTGGATACAATATCATGATGTTGTTGTAAATGTAGAATGTTGATAATACTTGCATTTTCAACTTGTAATGCAAACATGGTCGCACGACAAGTTCCATTGGAAAATTACTGGCTTTAAGATCCTTGGGGCAAAAATCAAACTTCCCGAAATTTTGCAGTATCATTATCGTGTAGACAATTTATGGCAAATTAGTCCTATACCTCTGAAAACAGATGGAAAGAAATGGTTGAGTTTCTCTTTGCCTTTTTAGCTTGACCAGGAAAAGAGAAACCTAACTTCTACTCACCACCAAGGAGTAGAATAGTGTGACGGGGAAGGGGCAAAACTCTAGGAGGGGGGGAGGGGGGAGAGTTACCGTGCACCTTCGACGATCTAGCGTTCTATCCACACGACTAACAATGCCCTATTCGCACCTATTCGCATAAATAGCCCATAATCGAGACCAATGAGCCAAAGTGACAAAGAAAAAGACGTTTAAATTTTTACGATTCCTTTTATTTTCTAATATTAGTTAATTTAAGCCAGATTTAATCCCATGATATCAAGTCCAGTTAAAACGTTCCTTAAGTCCTTGGTTCTTGTGTCAGTTTTCCGGGTTTCAGTTAACGATTGTAGCCTGTAGTCATCTCTTTCATTCCTTCGTTTTCTAAATCATCACATTGAATCTGCCTTGCTGCTCGGCACACATCTCGTTGGACCTTCTGAAACTAAAATGATAATATAATCCAAATGGAAAGTGTTGGTGAAACTAGTGGTTTGATTGTTACAACGATTCAAATGAAACATTTTAAGGAGTAACTCCAAGACTTATTGCATGAACCTTTGCTTATTACTTAAAGTATTCTTGTACAGAAAGCTCACTAAAAAACAAGCCAAACTGGTGACTGTAGTTAAAAACCAAAACTCAAGCGTACCTCCCTCTTTCTTCCAATGGGTGGTTGCCCAATGGACAATATACTGCCTTCTGTACAGGCGAGAATTGCGCCAGCTACAAGCACGAAGAGAATAAGTAGTTTAGCCTTCATAGCTCCTCTTTTCTTCTATCGACGAATAAGATAATATTTTTTCTTCTTGCAAGCTTTTTTTATAGTATCTTTGCCGCCGTTTTAACTAAATATTTTGGGATTGCGCTGGTAACTTGGTAAAATTGGAGAAAACTCGTATTGCAGTCATAGCTGCACTAATGACACTCAGGTTATTTACCCTTTACACGAAGAAACCGTTTAGTCAAAGGTTTGTACAAATGGCAAGCAGAAATCCCTGATTGTAAGTTGCGTTCGGATTGGCCATTTACCATTTTATCCTCTCTCCCTCCACTCCCCTCTTCCTTCCCCTTACTGTAAGAGACCAAGACGAGCTCAACCACATCATAATATCATAATTTCACGATAGCGGTGAAGAATTGCAAATGGTCAGCACATTTTGCACTCGGAAAATTTGTTAGAACTTTATCAACAATTGCGGGATCTTTTATTCTCTGACAGATCCAGTATTTTCGTTTTCGTTGGTTTTGAACATTTGTTGCTACAAAGAGAGACTAAATGAGCGGAAGTCGAAATCAAGTTGGCAGCTTTTCAAAGAGGAGTTGCTCGGCATAATTATCAGGGCTCTTCTCATGCTTGCTGCACTTCAATACTTGACCACTAAGATCACGTAATCAATAAATGTCGATGCCCTTCAGTCTAGAGAGTGGTGTAGTTTTGTTGATGAGGCATTACTGGCCTCAATTTGAGAGAAACGACATGGGGAGCGCCTAGGTGGAAACATTCTGTAGAGTTTTCTGTTATGAATGCTGTCAATATTTTGCAGTTTTCTTTGACTAATAAAACACTTGCTCCGAACTTTCTAGCACTTCCCAGTTTAGTAAACTCACATTGCTAGTATGTAACAGGAGACGATTTTTAGCATTAATGGTTTTAATCCATGTTGTACGAGGCAAAAAATAGTTGTGGTACGACGTTAAAAATAGTCCGATTCATCTGCCGGCAGCTATTTTGAACTTAGCTTTGTTGTATGCTATAACAAATAATTGCTACTATCAGTTAACAAGAAGACGAAAGGAATATAATGGAGAAAAAGGGCTGTGTGTTACAAATGCTATGCTTTTATGGTAAAACGATTTTTTCGAATCAACAAATTTTTAGAAACGGATTTCACTAAAAACGTTAACGTTAAAAGACAACCGACCGCTCGACGGTCATTTTCAAATTGAAAAGTAAAAGTTTTGCATGCGTCCAAATATATACAATCGATTATGAGAATGCTAATGAAAATGCTAATGAGACACTGACTACATAGAAACAATACAAGAAAATTGCGGCATGAGCAATAAAAACGTTAAGGCGATAGAAACGATTTGAAATAAAATAATTTAAAAATAATTAAGTAAATAGCTTCGCGCGGATCGAGTCACTCTGTTTGTTCAATTTTGGTTGAAGTTTACGAATAAAAAGCTTTTCAATAATCAAACAGTCGAGTTTACTCTGACATTTTTTCAAAATCTTGAAATTGCTTCCAATGGTCTCTGGATCCTTTCCGTGCTCATCCTTTACGTCGTTGCCGACTGTTGATCGCTTATGTTCCTCCACACGTTGATGTAGGTGTCAACTCGTGAGGCCGGCATAGTCTGCATCGCACAGACCACACTCGTAATAATAAACAACGTTTTGTTGATTCTCAATTGGAGGTTTATGTTCCTTTGGTTTGAATTGTCTCTTGATATTCTGACTTGTGTAAACAGGCTGGACAACGGCATCAATCTTTCGACTGAGATCACCGAGTTGGTGTCTTACCGCATTCGCCGATTTCTGGTCTTTGAACGGTAAGACAATTCTGATGGGAGCATCTTGTTCATGGATACTTGTTGTTTAGAACACACATTCTCAGTAACTTTCATTTCAATAAAATGTCTGATGGTGTCCTCTACGTCCTCTACGAGGGTTTTGGGATAATGCAGGCGAGCAAAAACCATTTTAAGACGTTCACATTCTTGATGGAAGAACTGCCAATTCGAGGAGAGTTTGAACGCACGGTTTAACATTGTCTTCAGTACAGAATGTTTATACCTTAGGTCAACATGGCTTTGGTAATGCAGTAAAAGCCCAGTATCGGTCGGTTTCACGTAGACCTTCGTATCTAGTCGGGGACCATTTCTGATAATCACTATTCCAAGAAAGGGAAGCTTGCCGTTGTCTTCGAATTCCATTGTGAAGCTGAGTGAGGGGTGGATTTCATTCAGTGTTAACAAGAATTCAGAGGCAGATGAAACATCGGGCATTTGCTGAGGGTGTCGTCGACATAGCGCTTATAGAAAACAGGCATCTTGTTTTAGTTTTCCAATTTTTCTTCAATATTGCACATAAACGCATTTGCCATTAGTGACCCGAGGGGAGAGCCCATGGTAACCCGGTCCACTTGCTCATACAGATTTCCTTCGAATTGGAAAAGCCGGTTTTTCGTAGCAACTTCTAACAGCTCCATAAGGTCAGTTTTTGTGGTGTTGAGGTCATATTCCTTATTGAATCAATCGGGTTTGAAAGCTTTTTCCGCTAGGATTTCGATTGTTTCATCCACTGGTACGTTTGCGAAAAGAGACGGAACATCGTATGACACTAAAATGTCCTGTTCGTCGATTTTCATCTCATGAAGATCACCAGCAAACGAGAAGATGTCATTAACGGTTTGGTCGTTGACGGACAAAGGTTTTAGCTCCTCATCAAGCCCCTTAGCAAGCTTGTAATTGTAGGTTCTTGTTGCTGACAGGATTGGACGGACCGCTAGTTTCTTCTTGTGGGTCTTTGGCAAACCATAAAGGTGTGCGAGCCTAGAACCCTTTTGGATCAGTGAGTCGGCTATGGGTTTCGGAAGAATTCTTTGCACGATGGAGGACAGATCCTTCTCCTTTTTAAGTAGTGGGTGGTAATGCTTCAGAGGTCTTCCCTTTGCTTTTGGTCTTTCGAGACTGATGGGTATAAATTTAGTTTCATCACTAATAGATGATTCCCTCAGTAGGCTGACATATTCTGTTTTGTCCAAGATCACGACTCTTGAGCCTTTATCTGGTCGCGTAATTACAATATCGTTTCTCTTCATTAGCTGACCTATCGCTCTTAACATTGGTTTTGGTGGTGTCGGGCCTTTCCTCTTGATGTAGCTAAGGCCAATAGAACGTAGCGTTGCAACGCTACGTTCTATTACCCTTAACTACCTCAAACTAAATTTATACCCATCAGTCTCGAAAGACCAAAACCAAAGGGAAGACCTCCGATTTTCAGGCATATTTTCTGTAGACGAGCTTCCCGAATGGCTTCACGTTTTTGGGTTTGGACTTTATGTGACGCTTCTTGTTCTCGCTTTCGTCGTCGACACAGCCATATTGTTTGTATTCTATCGAGTAAAGGAACTGCGAAATGTGACCAACAATCTGCTTTGCAACATGGTGACAGCGGACTTACTTTTCGATTGCAGCGTGTATTTTGGCTCAGTCACAGGTCTTCTTCAGCTCAACTACCATGTCGAAAGATAGACTAGTTTGTACCGAGGAGCGCCCAGATGACTACTTACTAGTTTTCCTTTGTTATCATGTGCCAGTCTTTATTTTGCTTTATTTTATACCTCTTGTAATTCTGTCCTTTACGTTCGCAAGAGTTTCGAGAAAACTCCGCACCGTTGTGCAACGATTTCGATCACGGTCACGATTTGATATCTGTGGCACCGTGAAAATGCGAAGGAGCATCATAAGAATGCATTTAGTTGTATTTATAGTGTTGGTGGTGTGTCTAACGCCCCTGAAAGTCATTGAGTTGTTGTATGTGACACCTATAATGGACCAGTTCGACTCATTCGGGACTCTCGTTGTTACTGTGGAGATACTAGCCTTTTCGCATGCGCTGTTTAATCCCTCAGTGTGTTCGTTTAAGAGCAAAGAATTCAGGAAAGCTGCAAAGAAGGCTTTTCGCATTTCCCGGAGTCTAAAGGGCGATTACTGCATGCGCATCCGCAAGAGAGAGGACACTGAATGCAAGCTGAAACAAGTGAAGCAAAGCGAAGCCATTGGTGCGGACAACGAAAAGAGAGCGTGGACGGACCATCAAAATCCCAGCGAGCCTGGAGATGTTTGGAAGGAGAAAGGCACTCGTAACGATGGATTTTCGTTTGCTTTAAATACTCTAGCGCGAACAGAAAGCTCTTTGACTGAAAGAGTAAATTAAGCCACGCATATTTAAATGAGCTACATCATGGTTTGCTCGTCTTGAAAAGTTTAGCCTAAAATGTTCAGGTTCATCGTTTGTAATCCGAGTTAATCTTCTCATTTCTTGTTCCTTTATGGTTTATTATCATCTCTTTGGTGTTTTTCTATCTTAGTTAACTGCTATTTTCAAGTAGCAATCAATTTAAAGATAAACTAGGTTAAACTAGATAAGTTGTTAGCGTAAGTGTCTAACTTCATTTCATTATTTCCGCCTTCAACTTTACACAGAATCTGTAGAGAAGTAGAAAAAGAGCCTAAAATAAAATAAGATAAGATGAAAAAAAAACAAATAATAATAAAAATAGAAATAATAATAATAATAATAATAATAAAACTGGTTAAAGTGAGTTTCATTTAGCTTTTAGTTGAATTTCAAGACCCTTTTTGCTGCTCGAGAAATTCTCCTAACAAAAATGGCTCGAGTTATCAGCATAAGAGGAAACAGCTGACAAGCTGTTCTTGAATCACGCAGACTTCAACACCCAGATTCACATGAGTTTCATCAGGATACAAATTATGGCAGAACTATCGCACTGATTGGTTGAGGAGTCTTAGGGTGCTTTCCATGGTGCCAAAAATTCCGGAAATTTCGGTAGAACGTCAAATGGAAAGGTCCGTTTCGGATCGGTCTGACCGATCGGACCGCAATTGGCCGTTCCATTTTGACAAATCGGTTCGCCCTACTTCTATTCCGTAGATTTTCACTTTGGTGGTCGAATAGAAAATGGTCAAAGCCGTTCCTTTCAGTTGTCCAGATTTGACCGAAAAATGTTCCTCCATTTTCCTGGGTTAATCCACTGCTCTCTAACTGGTTGGTCTGGCATAATGAAAAGCAGCCGTAGTTTTCCTGTTGTCTCAACTTATAGACGCCCCAATAAGAAACTATTTACACCATTCATTTAACTCTTGTAGCAGTCTCTTTAAAAGGTTTTTTTTCGGGGGGGGGGGGAGGGGAGGGGAGGCGGGAACGTCTTGCTTCAAAACAGAAAATAAGCCAAGCGAGCTGGACCCCGGATACAGTGGTCCTGTCGCGTACGCTTTTACGTTTTTGTGCACAAGCTTTGTCGAAACAGCTGTACATCTCTTTTCTTAACGTGGCGTGGCATTGCAAAATGAGTCTCCTGTGTAGTAAGGAAGCGCAGAAACACTAGGCTCGAACGCCCTGAAACTCGTTCCAGCTCGATGCAATATCATGATGTTGTTGTAACTTGTAGAACGTTGATAATACTTGCATTTTCAACTTGCAATGCAAACATGGTCGCACGAAGAGTTGTATTGGGAAATTACTGGCTTTAAGATCAATCTGGCAAAAATCAAACTTCCGAAATTTTGCAGTGTCATTATCGTGTCGATAATTTACGGAAAATTAGTTCTATACCGCTAAAAATAGATCGAAAGAAATGGTTGAGTTTCTCTTTGTCTTTTTAGCTTGACCAGGAAAAGAGAAACCTAACTTGTACTTACCACCAAGGAGCAAAGGAGTGTGAAGGGGAAGGGGCAAAACTCAAGATGGCGGGAGGGGGGCGGGGGTACAGTGTACCTTCGACGATCTAGCGTGCTATCCACACGACTAAAAATCCCCTATTCGCGTCAAATAGTCCATAATCGAGACCAATCAGCCAAAGTGACAAAGAAAAAGACGTTTAAATTTTTACGATTCCTTCTATTTTCTATTATTAGTTAATTTAAGACAGATTTAATTCCATGATATCAAGTCCAGTTAAAACATTCCTTAGGTCCTTGGTTCTTGTGTCAGTTTTCCGGGTTTCAGTTAACGATTGTAGCCTGTAGTCATCTCTTTCATTCCTTTGTCTTCCAAATCATCACATCGAATCTGCCTTGCTGCTCGGCACACTTCTAGTTGGACCTTCTGAAACTAAAATGATAATGTAATCCAAATGAAAAGTGTTGGTGAAACTAGTGGTTTGATTGTTATTTATAACGATTCAAATGAAACATTTTAAGGAGTACCTCCAAGACTTATTGCATGAACCTTTGGTTTTTACTTAGAGTATTCTTGTACAGAAAGTTCGCTAAAAAAAAAGCCAGACTGGTGACTGTAGCTAAAAACCAAAATACAAGCGTACCTCTCTCTTTCTTCCAATGGGTGGTTGCCCAATGTACGATAAACTGCCTTCTGTACAGGCGAGAATTGAGCCAGCTACAAGCACGAAGAGAATAAGTAGTTTAGCCTTCATAGCTCCTCTTTTCTTCTATCGACGACTAAGATAATATTTTTGTTCTTGCAAGCTTTTTATAGTATCTTTGCCGCCGTTTTAACCAATGAAATACAATTCTGCCGAGCTATTAATAGTAAAATCGTGGTGAACGTGGCTTTTTCTTTCGTCATAGCCATAATATTAACCTAGATCAACTTGAGTGAAAGGAAGCTATTTTGGATAGAGCGGTTAATGGGACCTGTTATCTTTTTTCCTTGATTCTGTGTTAATACCCATAAAGGAAGTTTCCATAAATACATGGAATTGTTAATTGTAAACTGTGACTGTGTTTCAATTTACCGCGTGGCTACAGCCGGCATCTGGACTCTGAAGTTCACTTTAAAGTAGATAAACCACACTGGCTTAATTATTGTAAATGGTTATTTAATAGACGGATCTTATAATTTAAGTTCAACGAAGTTCCAGACCATATTTTTCAATTCACTTGCACTTTGTTGTCAATGCCAGAATCCTTTATTCTGTAAATGACAGAATCTTGCATTAACGTTTTTTTCGCCCAGGATTTGACCTGGCAAGAGATAGCTTTTCAGTTATAGATATATGGAAATAGGAGTACATTAAAAGTTAAGATTTCTTGAGTAAACCCAGAGCTCGAGAGGAAGATGACCTAAAGATGAGTTTATCGATCGTATCAAGTTTTGGCTGGTTAAATTTCTGTCTTCAAAATAACTTTTTGGAATAAATAAAATCCTGCTCAAATATCAAATCCAAAAATAGAACTATAAATTCAAGTTACGTGAGCAACCTACTATGAAGAGAAAATCTAAAGGGAAACAAAATTTTGGTATGGTAAGCTTACTAACATTACAAACTCAGCTAAGTATGTAATGCAGTAGTATGTAGTATGTAGTCTAAATTTGCGCCTTTATTCCAAAAATGTGAACGAAGATATTGATATTGCCAAAAGGAAGGTAGACTGTTCACAGCCCCCTTTTTTCCCGTGGGATCGTAGATGTCGGTCGTTGAGCTTGACGGGCCGCGATCTTGGTCTCTTGATGCGAGCGAAACTAGAGAGAGTACAAAACGCCCGTGGGTAGGGGTGGGGGAGGGCACGGCTGGCGGAAAAAATAGGGAGACTGTAACAGCTTCCCTCTGTCTGGTATTCGCTGCGTTAGTTGCTCCAGCAACGGCAACACCTGATTGGTGAAAGGGACAACAGAATTCATCAGAGCGAGCAGAGCGTTGACAACTTGAGTGACAGAAAGTGACATTCATCACTTCGCGACTCAGGCCGAAACGGCATCGATTTCAAGAGAATTTTCTGGAGAATGTTTTGATTTTGATCGTCTGTCTGCTTCTTGTCTTGGAGGATTGGTGTTAAAGCACGAGCAAAAGGAGTGTGTTTCTCGTTTACTAGAAGGAAAAGATGTTTTGGCGGTTCTTCCAACTGGTTTTGGCAAGAGTTTAATATATCAATGTTTCGTTTTGGCGAAGGAAATGGCTGAAAGCTCCGTTGGTTGTTCTTATTTCCGACTGAAATTTTACAATTAATGCCACAAAGACGCCGGGCAAAGACGGCACGCATCTGAATAATTGGTATTCTCTGCGGGCTTTGCCCCTTTTTTTGGAGTCAGAGAAGAGTTCTTCCGTCCCGCATTCATTCGACTCAACTTAGTAAACCTTCAAAATGTTTCGAAATTCACAACACAGTAACATGTATTCATATCATCATCATCCATGATTTGACAAGTTTTTTCTCAAGGGAGAAGATTTGTTAATTGATTTGATTAACGGAGGCGCCAAACTGGTGGCCGCACCCCTTGAACACGAGACGGAGTGAAGCTGTTACAGTCTCCCTATTTTTTCCGCCAGCCGTACCTTCCACCACCCCTACCAACGGGCATTTTGTACTCTCTCCAGTTTCGCTCGCATCAAGAGACCAAGATCGGGGCCCGTCAAGCTCAACGATCGACCTCTACGATCTCACGGAAAAATAGGGGACTGTACACAGCCTAAAAAGAAGGTGGCACTAGAAACATTAGGAAACATGAAATTCAATCCTCGTGCACTAATTTTTGTTTGTTTTTTCGGTAGTTAAGTACTTTATTGGTTTCCTGCATTACTAGTAATTACAACAACTATCACATATATCGCCCAATCTACTTTACATTGGTTACCAAAACTAGTTTTAACATTTCTCTCAATTATAACTTAACTAATTTCGGGTAAGGTTTTGCGCTTTTGCGAGGGGCATTTTTTTGTAGCTAATGACTAAAGTTTTCTATTCTATACTTAAATAAAACTTTATTAACAAAGACTGAAAGGCAAATAGCTTGGTTCTGCATCTTACTAGTGTATATGAAGTATTTCATAAATAGGATCGTGTAATTTCTTTAATATTTCTTTTTCGTATGGGCCAGATATGATACCAAATAGTTTCTCTTCAACTGTTGGAGAAAATTGTGAGTTGTTGGTAGCGTCAGTTACGTTGTTAAGGAAAATCTTTGCAGTCGACAGTTAAGAAAAGTATGATCAATTGAATCTTTCTCACCACAGTAGAGATATTCATCGTCCGCTTTAATTCCACATCGATGAAGCTCTTTTTTAGTAACTACAATTCTATGAATTAATTTAAACTGGAATTCCTTCAATTTTGTCTCCTTGCAGATGCTCTTTAGGGAGGTGAAAATTTTTTCCAGGCATTCTTATCTAGTCTTATTTTGCTGTTCCAATTCATTGGGCTAGTCGGGCCGTCACAGTAAATTTTCCGGTTTAGTAAAGCGTAGAAGTCTCTAGTTTCAACATTATCCAGTTGTATTTGTGTAGAGTCGTCTAACTGAAACAGAAAGGTACTTTTTGTATATAGTTCGTTTTCCAGTGGCTCTGTATTTCTTGATTTGATTACTAAATATTTTGGGATTCCGCTGGTAACTTGCTAAAATTGGAGAAAATTCGTATTGCAGTCATACGTGCACTAATGACACTCAGGTTATTTACCCTTTACACGGAGAAACCGGTTAGTCAAAGGTTTGTACAAATGGCAAGCAGCAATCCCTGATGATAAGTTTCGTTCGGATTGGCCATTTATCATTTTATCCTCTCCACCCCCCCCCCCCCCCCCACCTACCCCATCCCCTTCCTCCCCTTTACTGTAAGAGACCAAGTCGAGCTCAACCACATCATAATTTCCAGATGGCGGTGAAGAATTGCAAATGGTAAGCCCATTTTGTACTCGGAAATTTGTTAGAACTTTATCAACAATTGCGGGATCTTTTATTCTTTGACAGTCCAACTTTTTCTATTTCGTTCAATTTGAACATTTGTTGCTTCAAAGAGAGACTAAATGAGCGGAAGTCGAAATCAAGTTGGCAGCATTTCAAAGAGGAGTTGCTCGGTATAATCATCAGGGTTCTTCTTATGCTTGCTGCAATTCAATACGTGACAATTAAGGTCACGTGATCGATAAATGTCAATGCCTTTCAGCTTAGAGAGTGGTGTATTTTTGTTGATGAGGCATTCCTGGCCTCAGTTTGAGAGGAACGGCATGGGAGCGGCTAGGTGGAAACATTCTGTAGAGTTTTCTCTTATTAATGCTGTCAACATTTTGACTAATACAACACTTGCTCCGAATTTTCTACCACTTCCCAGTTTAGTAAACTCACACTGCTAGTATGTAACAGGAGACGATTTTTAGCATTAATGGTTTTAATCCATGTTGTACGAGACAATTCTTAAAGGAAGGTATAAGTCGACGTTAATAATAGTCCGATTCATCTGCCGGCAGCTATTTTGAACTTAGCTTAGCTGTATAGTATAACAAATGATTGCTACTATCAGTTAACAAGAAGACGAAAGGAAATATAATGGAGAAAAAGGGTTGTGTGTTACAGATGCCATGCTTTTATGGTAAAACGATTTTTCGACAGCTTTTATGCAGTCAATTGAAGACAATTCATTAAGCACCTAAAGCTTCATAGGCAAACCACGGCACTTAATTTGTTGTCAACCAATTATGGTCACTTTTGATGAAAATGTGACGGTAAGCTCATTTGAAATGAATGTGTTCCTAGAACTGCCGAGTACCATTAGCGCACGGATGAGAGGAGATTGAATTTCGCGTTTTTAAAAGGCCATGGTGCCATTTTTGACGATATCAGTATTCTCACATCTTTTAAAGACGAAAATTGAGCCAATCTTGAAAATTAGTCACGTAACAGAGTTTGTTGTCATAGTGAGCTTATTACTTCAAAACTTTATTGTTTCCTTCATTGTTAGGTTAAGCTTATTTTAACACGATAAAAATATGCTTCCATTTCTGATTTAAGAGCTTAACCAGGACTGGATTTCCCATCCCGGAATTACCTAAACAAAAGAACTTCAGCAGTTAATTTGACACGATACCTCATTTCAGACCAAAAGTAATTAACACACAAGACATCCCAGTTTTAATTTGCTCCTAGTTCATTCCCATAAATTATCAACTGATAACTTATGTTGCTCTTATTTCCAGGCTGCCTGATTTCTTTTCCCAGGTTTGATAACTTGACAATTTCTAGGAGATAAGTTCAATCCTACTCCAGTTAACATTCCATAAATGGATCTATCACTGACATGATAAAAGATTCCGGAGTTACCACAAGGTGAAACATAAATTGGGAAATATGGACTAAAACGCCGTAGAAATTAATCTATAATCAGGCAGGCAGAAGGTATTAACAACATTTTAGGCGATATGTCTTTAATCTTCCATTAGACCACTGGCTGCACCTACACACATTGGTATCCGCAATCTGCAATCACTATTTAATGTAATTTTGTCAAGACGTGGGCTTTCGTTCTACCAAATATAGAAAGAAAAAGGTTAATGGTGTAGTAAATTTACAACTCAGCTTCCTTACTCGCCAAAATGAACGAATGTAATGTTCCGCCTTTGAATTAGCCGAAAAGATTAGAAACTAAATTAAAGGGAAAGGTCAGCGCTATTTTGAATTAAGAGGCTGTCTCTGTAAGAACCGACCACTGATTTTTACTCCGAAAATTCGATTTTTCTCATAAGCTGGGATTTCGAAGCCCTTACCTAGTCAATCACTAAAATGAGCACTTTACGAAGACGAGTGTGTTAGTTACTCACTGGAATATTTTCAAAATTTCCTGAACTTTAAGCGGTTGTTAGTTTTGAAAACCTAGCGGGCGGACAAATTTTGTTATTGTTTCAAATTAAGGGACATTTATACTTTCTATTCATGTAGTTCAGCAGTTTCAAACAGGTGCCACATTTTTAAAACGTGCCTTCAAAGTAGAGCTATTTTCGCGTTTGGTTCAAAACTCGATTTAGCGGGTAGAAAATCTTCTTTTAACCGTAGAAGGAACAACATTGAATTATAATTGCAACATGACTAAACAAACTTCTATGATATATCTATAGTTGAAAAAAAGAATTGGGACTTTTGAGCGAATATTATTTTTTTTTAGAGCGCCGGCAATATGTGCTATTTTTCCAGTTTCGGCGGGCAAGAAACTTGTGTCGAGCGGACCGAACTTCAATCAATCCTAGAAAACTTCAATTGGAATTTTTAATGAAATAAAACTCATTTTAGTTATTTTGACTAGGTAAGGGCTTCGAAATCCCAGCTTATGAGAAAAATCGAATTTTCGAAGTAAAATCAGCGGTCGGCTCCTACAGAGACAGCCTCTTAATAGTTGAGCAGAATTACCTTTTATTGGTTAAAACACAGGCATAGATACTATAAAATGGATTCCTGCTAGCACACAAAATACAATCTGTTTCTTTGGGAAAAAGAAAAATAGAAACATGCAGACCAAATACTCTCTTCTCTTCGTGCTGTTAATTGGTTCGATTGTCGCTTCCACAGATGCTATGTGACTTCAGTGGGAAGGAAGAGGAAAATATTTAAACTTTAATGTCCACTTGTATTTTGTTTTGTAACTACCTTATCCCGTTTTGTTTTTTTTTTCCTTTTCGCTTGCCAATTTCTGGAATAGTAGTCATCGCTTCACCTTGTTCCATACAATAACAGTAACCTATGAAAGTACCGTTAAAAAGCCTTCGTTTGTACTCGTTTGAACTGTGTGCGTTAAAATTAAATCTCAGTAACATTTTTCCATTTGAATTCCTGATTATATTAGTTTGAGAAGATCCAACGAGATGTGTGCCAAGCAGCAAGGCAGATTCAATGTGATGACTTGGAAGATGAAGGAAGAAAGGGATGAACAAGATTTCAGGCTACATTCGTTAATTTGACATTAAACGACGGAGAACTAAAACAAGGAAAAAGGACCTAAGTAATGTCTAAACTAGACTTGATATCATGGAATTAAACCTGTCTTAAATTAGGGTTGAAAAATAAACAAATTGACGAATCGCGAATGTCAACGACTTTTTCGTATTTACTTAACCACAGATTACTTAGGCAGCGTCCACGCTTCGCAAGAGAAATTCGAAAAGGCAGCTTTATCTCTACCGCCCACAATAATACGTCACAAATTAAAATAGAGCTTTTCAAAAACGTTCTTCAAAACGGAGGAATATGAATACTGTACTCTAACGATACCTGGAATGCCTCGCACTTCAGGCATCGTTTGAGTACGGCTTCCCGTCATGTGAAGAGCACAGCATTTTACCGAAAGGGAAAGAAGAGTTTGATCCGATCATGATTCCAAGATTGCGCTGAAGAATTGCATTAAGCACACTTTACACTCAGAGATTTCAGAGAACTTTGTAAACTTTTATTCTATAACAGATCGATATTTTCGTTTTCATTGGATTTGAACATATGTCGCGATACTGAGAGATTACTGAGGGGAAGTCGAAATCATGTTTGCAGGGGTTGTTGGAGCATTTCAAAGGGGAGTTGTTCTGCATAACAATCACGGCTCTTCTTACGTTTTCTGCAATTCATACTCCTGTCAAAGTCACGTGATCGGTAAATGTCGATGCCTTTCAGCTTAGAGCGTGGTGTGTATTTTGTTGATGTGGCATTTCTGGCTTCAGTTCGAGAGGAACGACGAGGTGAGCGGCTAGGTGGAAACATTCTGTACAGTTTTCTCCTATTAATGCTGTGAACATTTTGCCATTTTGTTTGACTAAAACATCACTTGCTCCGACCTTTCTAGCCCTTCCCAATTTAGTAAATTCACACTCGTAGTATGTAAAAGGAGACGATTTTTAGCATTATTGGTTTTAATCCATGCTATACGAGACAACTCTTAAAGGAAGGTAGAAGTCGCCGTTAAACATACTCCAGTTGCCGGCAGATGATTGCCGGCTGATATTCTAAACATCGCTTTGCTGTGTAGTATAACAAATAATTGCTACTATCAGTTAACAAGAAGACGAAAGGAAATATAATGGCTAAAAAGGTTTCTGTGTTACAAATGCTATGCTTTCATGGTAAAACGCTTTTTTAACTTTGAAAACACCTGCTTTTAAAAGTTAACGAGCTGCTTTTAGCTCAAAAAGGTGAACAAAGTCTACGAAAAGGATTATACATCATAAACCAGCATGGACCTTATCTCTGAGAAACTTGACATCGAAGGAAAAAATGGCTTTTATCAATCAATTGAAGACAGGTCATTAAGACACCTGTATCCACAGTATACAATCCACCATTCTATGTACTTCTGTAAGCATCCAGAACACCTCCCCACCCCCGCCACTCCCCGTTTAAAAGCCCGCCTGAAACTTCTTATGAAGTTGTATAAGCCCGGGGCTAACAAGCGGAATTTCACCGTGAACTATTAAAAACGCAAAATGCAATCTCTTATTAGCCACGTGCTAATGTTAATTAGTAGTTTTCTGAACTCATTCCATACAAATGAGCTTTCCGTCACATGTTCAACAAACGTGACTACAATTAGTTGAGAACAAATTAAGAGCCGTGGATCACCTACGAAGCGTTTGTGTTATTTATTTCTGACTGTCCTAAGTATAAGGGTTTGTCAGTCAGTTCAGGATTTTTTAATAGCGATTAAACAAGAAGATTTTATTTTTGCAAAAAAAATAAAATCAAAAAAATAAAATCTCTTAATTTCACATCCTTTTCTTCAAAATTCGACTATTCATCCAGTCGTAAATGATTGTTTTGTTTTGTTTTTCTTTAATACAGTGTTCTAGTCTGCGACTCCACATATGTTCGCAATACCATTTTGCCAAAATGGTATTGAATTAAAAAATTAAATTAGCAAAATGGGGCTTGAATTAGGAAAAGAGAACAAAACCGGTGGTCTTATAAAATTTAAAACAACCAATCGAAAGCAATATCTTGTGTTGAGTTTTCTATAAGACTTTTGGTGTAAAACGCTGCACTCTTTACTACAATCATGCCGATGTTTATTGGTTGACCTTCATATAGGCAAGTCTTTGAGACCGGCACATGTTCTAACATATCACAGATATAGTTTTAACAAAAAGCGATTTAAACTTTTCACTGACAGGTGCATTTTTTGCCAAAGATGATCAGCCTCTCGATGTAAGGAGCTTTTCTCTTCACTTTGATGTCGGTCATCGGGATTTCAAAGTGCTCACAGATATTCTCAAACATCTGAATTGAAAATTTTGACAGCTTTGAATCTGCTATAAGTTCTCTAATGTTATAACTGTCATAACAGATGGGATGACTGAGGGCAACTTCTTGAAGGATTTCACTTCTCAGCTCACTGAAGGCTTCCTCATCCTCTACGTTCTGGTTTTCTCCTATATCACTCTCCGTCATTTCGTCATTTTCAAGTGTGCGCTCCGAGGCTAGCCTTGAGAAGAAACTTGAAACTTACTGGCCCGTCAGGAATTCAAAGCGTGTAAAAAGGCGGTTTCCATTGCTGTCCCTGGCAGTTATCATGGACCTGCCTATAGACGCTGCATCCGCTTTCTGGCCAGTCGTCTCTTCAATACGGAATTTACTGGTCAAGTAACCTTTTTGCTTTTCTGTAAATCTTGTTCTTCGAACATGACTAGACTTCAGGGCCCATCCCATCGGTAAACACGGCTGACTTGTGAGGTTTAGACGCCTTCTAATTTGTATCTGCGGTATACCACAGAACTGCTCCTGTAGTATGTCTACGTAGCCGAGCACTGCTACGTCAAGAAGGGTCTAATTCTCTAAAGCACGATCGTGTTTTCCAAGATCCAGATGGTGCTGTAAGGAGAAAAATCTTTTATACGAGCGTTTTCACACATCCTTCCTCCGGACAGGAAAAAAAAGGAACTGTCGAGGTATCACCTACAGGCTCCTCCTCAGTGTCTGAACATCTCTGAAAATTAGCACCTGTACGAGATTGAAGCCTGGACTTCACTTTAATGAAATGTGCATTTGGCATTCTCTCGGCTGTATCTCCATCACATTTCACAAGATCTGGAACCTGCACTACCTACAGAGTAGTCAGCTCTGAAAGTCGTATGCATTTACCAGGTCCAATTCCATATGCCTTCCAGACAGTCAGGCGTCCGTCGTTGTATTCGATATTGGAAATCAAACTCACCCCTGCGATCTTCACATTCAAAGAGCGTTTTTGGTTATGCATCAGGTGCATAATGTAGCATCGACTCTAGGAACATCCCCTGATGACTCGATAGTGTCTACCATTTAATTGGAGGTCTCAATGTTAGAACCTTGGTTAAGGTGGACTCTCATATGCGATTTAAGTGATGCTTACTTTCTGTCACAAGGCCTTTTACCACCCTGTGGGTCCGAGAAATCCAGGCGTTTCACGGAAACTCCATGACAGCGACTTGCAAAGCTGGCTTCCACTATATTAGTCCCACAGTGGTAGCAGCCAGCATTGTCCTGCCTATAAAAGACAGATTTCAGTTGAGGCAAGTGTGACTTCAGCTTTCCAATGACATCCGTCATAATTGAAAGCACCGCGCAGCTGTCTTGGCTGCAGGTTTGGGAAACGTGTACAAATGTCATCATCTGCAATTCTTTGTTTGCTGCCCGCCGAGTAGCTACAGTAATGTACCAGGACATCCCTCTCTTTGCAAACCAATCACTTTGGCTTTCTCCGAACTTTCTTGGTAGAAACTTCATGGCCCAGTCCTGTACAAGAAGTACCGAACTTTCATCGCGAGCATTAATCAACTCTAGTCGAGCTTCATCCTGGTTAACACATCGGAGTAGGTGTGCTTTTCCATGCCAAGACATTTTGCTTAGCCTGACCTTCAATAAAGACCATCTCTTCTATGACGTCACGTGACACATTGCTATCAGACATCTTCTCGAGAGCGTCGTGTATATCAGCGAGAACTGACGCGAGCAACTCACAACGATCGCAGGTGTCTAGATGATCATGTGGACAGGTCATCTGATAATCCTTGTCCTTTGGATCACTCAGGGCATATGCTCTGCAATGGTCTGCGATGTTGGATTGCTTCGATACGTACACCTGCAAAGACAATTTCAGTTATAAATAGAAATAATCATACATATGCATAATCACCTTTTATTCGCCTAGGTCAACACATGAAGTAAAATATGCTTCACTGACGAGGAGAAGTGCAATTTTAAAGCCGTCTTTAAAAATTCAAACGTTGCAATCACGCGACCAGTGATGTAACAGCCTCAAGGTCGAATTGGGTGTATTTTCATAAAAACATTGACCAACACGCTAGTTTAAGCTTCTGTACGTTCCAACAAAGAAAAAATATATTCCCCAACCTAGCCTCCCACTTTTTTCTCTCAGGCAAATAGCTCCCCCATTTGAGAGACTGCAGAAGTCACCTGGCCATTTCAATAACATTACTCTTTCAATTATGTGAAGTGCTTTCCAACTTCTCAGTGCTTGTCCTCGCACTAAGATAAAATGCACTTTTAGACATAGTAACGTGACTGATGACGTCATCACACCACGTTGATGAGTGCATAATTACAGTCGAGACCGCAGCCTTCCTTATGGCCCTATATGTGGCCCTCTATATGGCCCTATATATCACACTATATATGGCGCTACATATGGCCCTATATTGCCCTATGGGAAACTAGGTTATTACAGGGCAAGTGTCTTTTTTCTCAAGCATGACTCTGTTTGTCAAGATCTTTATACATGCATATTATAAAGTACTTTCAATTTTACCCAAGTCATTCCCATTAATTCATCGCCCAATCTGTTTACTACGTCCGCGAGATCGTCAAAGGCTTGACTACCTGCAGAACTTATGTAATCGAGACCTTACAGAGAACAAACAGTCAGGATTCTCAAGAGTGTTCTTCGGCTCAGTGGAGTGAAGACACATTCCTGTGAGTACTGTCAAATACTGCTTGAAGTCCAGAAAGTGGTCCAGTTGAGTTTGAGATACTGCTATTCTCGTTTGGGAAGACTGCAGCGATGGTGCAACACCTCTGCCCTCGACCAGGATATACTTTCTTGCTTCACTGAACCGATACCTCGTCAGGTTTGGAATCCATTTTTGAAGCGCTTTGTGTGAGACCTTGTCCGCCATTATAGACAATATCTGCCGCCCGGTTTGCCAATTATTAGCATTCCTGTAGCATTCCGCCAGTGCCTGCATCAGCACTTCATCTGCGCGCTTCTTCTCATCACTAAAAGGGTGTTTAGATTAGATAGATTCCTTTTAGCAAGTTCGTCTTTCAGTGCTTGGATGGTTAGATTCTCAAATTCTTTCTCAGTAAGAGGAACTATCTCGTCCTCTCTCTCAGAAGTAATATGCTTTAAATTGCAGCCATTTCTGCGGCCCTGATTGTTGTTATCGCAATGAAAAAATAAAACCACTAAAACTTTGCTCTCGGGGATAGGGAGAGTAGGAGGGGGAGTGGGGTTAAAGAAGTTTATTTCCAGATTTTCAAGAAACTGTCCCAACTTCAATTGAGTGAGTGAGTCCAATGGCACTCACTCACTCACTCGATTCTGATTAATTTATTCAATAAAACCGGATTAAACATTTTTCTCCTACCTCCCCTGCTAAGTATTACTTTTGTCTCAAGGACTTCTGGGCATATGTTTGACTGGTTTTATGGGGGTACTAGAAAGGCGTAAATTTTTGTCCAACAACATGGCATAACACAGCACGGAGGCCGAAGATGGTTTTTTGTTCGATTTGTAAACAGGGATTCCTTCGTGGGTTGAAAAATGGAAAGTTTTTACGCTAAGGAACACTTGTTACGACAAATCGACAATGAAATCCTGTAAGCGACGATCCTTGCATCGAAATCTTGAAAGCTACAATGTCTATCGACCGTGGTCCGTGGACAAATGGACGGAATCGTTTAAAAATGTTTTAATGTCACCCGGACCAGGAATGAAATGAATGCCGTGTCTATGGAAGCTAAGGTAAGCCTTCTTGTTGTATCGTTTTTTTCTTTAAAAACTATGTTTATGAGAGCACTTTTGCGTAATAGTAATAGACCAATTTCGATACATTAAAATTCAGCCTAACACAAAAGACCTCAGCACGAGACTCTGGGGAATAACTACAGAGTTTGTGGGGTTTATTCCCCAGAGTCTCGTGCCGAGGTCTATTGTGTTAGGCTGAATTTTAATACATCGAAATTGGTCTATTAGATTCTTTCGTTTGGAAACTGCTCGATTCCGAAATTAGTCATCTGACAAAGCACATGGTTTTCTAGACAGCTGACGTTCGCTATTTTGTGTCATTGTTAGATGTTGTCTTTACAGAGTTGATTTTTGTCTGTTGGCGATTTATATTATCGATCAGTAATATGGATGTATTTTGTACTGGAAATGCTGTAATTACCTTAAGAAACATGTTTAATTTCGGCAAGGAAAATTTTGTCTTTCCGTTTCAGAAATAACAAGGCGTTTACGTTAATTATTCAAATGTCTCATATTTCAACCAAATTTTGTGCAACTTCGGAGAGTTCGTGTGAAGCTCAAATTGAATTACCCAAGTCAGTTTTAATATACGTTTTAGTAAAATGCTTAAAGACCTTATGGCTTGAGTCTCAGGGTTAACCAAGGTGTAGCACATGTCTAAAATTTTAATCGCGACTTTCAGCTAAAATAAAATATAAATTTTTGTCGGTTAAGATTAAAGGAGTTCAAAAGTATTATTGTTCGCCGTCCAGAATACAGCTAAGTTGAATATCTACCACCAAAATAGAAGTAAAACCCTCTATGAACTAATGCATCGCGAAATATTTTAGCTCGCTTTCTTCTCTTTTGCATGCAAGCGAAGTTTTGAGAACGGCCCATTTCGTCTTAAATTTTGGCTGTTTTGAAGTTGCCGCCAGCAAAACGAGACCTTATCGATTTTCTCCAGTATGAAGCGGCCTTTCTGAAAACAAACTACATCACCTTTAGTTACTTACCAATGCTTATCGATAAGTAAAACATGAGCGAAAAAAGAGATTTCCACTCTGGCCGTTGGTTGCTTAATTTTTATAGGCATCTGCTCTTAAAATCTTTTTAAAGTATCCAAGCTTTTGCCAATCTACGGCATCATCAGGTATGATCGGCGAAGGCTTGGATATTTTAAAAGATTTTAACATCAGTTTTGCAGTAGTTTTACAGTAGTTTAAGGCCTCAATTGGACTTTTGACAGTTACAAAAAAATAATAAATAATAAATAATAAATCTGATTAAAATGTACTTCATTTAGCTTTCAGTTGAATTTCAAGACCCTTTTTGGTGCTTGAGAAATTCTCCTTAGAAAAAGGATATTCAAATTATCAACATCTTATTGCGTCTGCGCATGTTGATAGAAGTTATGCTTATACGCTTATGAAACCCAGTCTTATGAGGAAGCAGCTGACAAGTCGTTCTTGAATCACGCAGACTTCAATACCCTTATTCCCATGAGTTTCATCAGGATACAAATTCTGAAAGAACTCGCGCACTGATTGGTTGAGGAGTCTTAGGGTACTTTCCATTGTGCCATACATTCGGGAGATTTTGATGAAAGTCAAATGGAAAGGTCCGTTTCGGTTCGGTCAGACCAGAATATTGGGGACCACCCCTAGAGGTGGTCCTTAATCGGTCTGACCGGTCGGACCGAAATTATTCATTCTATTTTGACAAATCGGTTCGTTGTCCTACTTCTCTTCAGTAGATTTTCACTTTCGTGGTCGAATAGAAAATGGTAAGAGCCATTCCTTTCAGTTGTCCAGATTTGACCGAAAAATTTATTTCTATTTTCCTGGGTTAATCCCACTGGTCTCTGACCGGTTGGTCTGGCATAATGAAAAGCACCCGTAGTTTTGCAGTTGTCTCAACTTATAGACGCCCTAATAAGAAGCTATTTATACCATTCATTTAACTCTTGTAGCAGTCTTTAAAATGTTTTTCTTTTTCTTTTTCCTTTTTTTTTTTTTGGACGGGGGGTAGACAGGGGGGACGTCTTGCTTCACACTAGCAAATAAGCCAAGCAAGCTGGATCCCTGATTTATAGAGTAATCCGGTTTCGAGCGTTTGCCACAATAGCAGCACTGTCGCGCACGCTTTTACGCTTTTGCGCACAAGCTTTGTCAAAACAGCTGTGCATCTCTTTCTTAGAGCGCGCGTTCAATACATGACGTGACGTCTCGCGTGTAGTAAGGATGCGCAGAAACACTATTCGCGAACCCCCTGAAACTCGTTCCTGACTGTGATGCAATATGTTGTTTTAACTTGTAAAACGTTGATAATTCTTGCATTATTAACATGCAATGCAAACAAGGTTGCACGACAAGTTGCATTGGAAATTACTGGCTTTAAGATGCATCTGGCAAAAATCAAACTTCGCGAAATTTTGTAGTGTCATTATCAGTAGTATAGTAAATGGCGGTACGAGGACATTATGCAAAAAAACGGCCTCCCCGCCTCTCCGCAAATCAAAAAAAATACCCTCGCCGGGCCTCAACTCGAAACATGCGTTTTCAGGCCTCTCAGAGCAACTTGCATGTCAAGCCCTCTCGTGAGCAAATTTCATGTCTCCCAGCCCTCCACAAATCAAAAAGAGTATTTCTACCAGAAACACTTCGGGGAGCCGGCTCATGATTAAAAATACTCTTGCCAGGCCTCTAGAAATCAAAAAATGCTTTGTTTCAGAAACAGCATAAAATGGACTGTCCCAGGCCTGTCTGAATCAAAAACTCATTCACCAAGTGGCAAAACAGAGCTTTTGAATAACATATAAAAGAGAAATGTTATTATAATATTGGTAGTATGAGTAAGATTGAATTAATAATAATGTTTATAAAATTCATTCAGTTTATGATCTGTATGCAGCATCAAAAACTGGAAAAATAATTCATATGGTAAAACGAATACCAATGGATGGTAATCTTCAAAACATTGGTTATCTCATTTGTACGGCACGGGAATATGCTCAGAAAGGTCAAAGAACGTGTTATGTTCATCGATTTGTTTGGGAGTGTTATAATGGACTTATCCCAGATGATAAAGTTATTGATCATATCAATGATGACAAAAAAGATAATCGTTTATGCAATCTCCAATTGAAGACACAACAAAAAAATTGAAAAAATTCAGCCAAGAAACGTGATTACACATTTGTAAAATATAATCATCAAAACCGAAAGTGCGTGAAAGCTATCAATCAAACGACAAAAGAAGTGTCATATTATAGAAGTCTGTATGCAACACAACAAAATTTACAAATAAATTGAGGTACAATCAAAATGGCCTGCGAAAATCTTAATAATGTAAAATCAGGTGTATCGAAAAAAGACGGTTGTCATTATAAATTCAAATATGTTAACAAAGAAGACATACCTGGTGATTGTAAATCTTCATCGCCAGAAATGTTGAGCGAATGTCAGAAGAAGCGGATAGTAGAAAATTACGAAAATTGGAAGAACAAAGAGTACAAGTGCAACAAATGTTGCGAAGTTATGAAAAACAGTGGCAAATATCATCATAACAAAAAATGCAATAGCCAGAAACAATAATATTTTTTGGCCATCACAATAGCAAAAACAGATGTTAGCAAAAACAACACACCTGATAGACAATCTATCTGTGTATATAGGTTATATCATTTTCACCACAACCGAGTAATGTCGCTAATATATATTACTCGATTAACGTTCATATCTTTTTCAAATCCATCAGCGGTATCCAACTGTTGAATTCATCACTGTATCCCTTCCACTTTACTAACGCTTTCTTTTTCTTATGATCTCTCCGAATGATTTTTTCAATTCTGAATACATCCTGTTCGACTTTTAACAGATCAGGTTCATAAAAACTGCCTTTTATCTCCTCACTATTGAGATCTTTTATCTTGTATGTGATTGGATTCGTATTTTTGATCTTATCAATTGTAAATACTTCCTCAGTCCAATTAGGGGTATATCCTTTGTCAAACACCTTTCTTTTGTATTTACTTATTCTAACCTTATCACCTACTTTGAACTTCGGTTTTGATGATGGTTCTGTGTTACCATTCAGATTAAAATATACAATTCCTTCATTCTTCTTTTGAATAGCCTCTGTGGGTGTCATTTTAATTGAACCGTGTTTGGTGTTATTATACTGTTCTAATATTTTGGGTAGAATATCCAAATACTGTGTATTACCTTGAATAGTAAATTGCCTCCACACTTTGGTTTTTATTGTTTTGTTCCATCTTTCACAAACAGATTACTTTTCTTCATTCTCAGTTGAATACAATGTTATTTTATTCTTGTCTAATAAGTCTTTCAAATGCTTGTTGTAATTCTCTTTGCCCTTATCAGTCCATAAGTACTCAGGTTTTCTGCCTTCTTTGGTAATGGTTTTGAATGCTTCAGTTACAGTTTCACCGTTTTTATCTTTCAACGGCACAATCCAACCATATTTACTAAACACATCTAATACCATTAGCAGATATCTGTAGCCTCTGTTCCACTTGCTAAACTGCTACATTTCAACTAAATCAGAACACCATATTTCATCAATATGATTGGTTATTACACGCCGTCGAGTAAAGTTACCTTTATTGGTTTATGTAATTCATCAGGTAATTTTTCTTGCCAGTTTACTTCACTCAACGGCTTCTTCCGTTTTTTGATACCCCAAGACCTAGTTTTTGTTTTTTATCAATCAAGAATCGTGCTGTTGATCCCCATTTTGGCATTTCAACATATGGAATTTCGTCTAATGATGCAACCATTTGTCGATCACAATCTCCTTTGTTTTTACCCATATCATAACAAATATCATGATACTTGCCACTTGGTGACCTCACCAGTGTTGGGTTTGTATCCTAATTGCTTATCCAATGGATTACATGGTCCCATATATTTGTACTTTCCTGGAGTAAAACCGGCTTTAAGTCGAGGTAGTTTGCCAATTGCTTTGTGGATGTCAATTGCACCACCTTTGTACATATCAGCATCAAGATCCATTCGATCAGTTGAACATTTGTAATTTGGTCTCATTTTGGTTGATAATTGATCCAATGCTTCAGATCCAACTTTTTGAATAACAGGAGTTCCTTTTTTTTGATTCCCAATCAATTGCTTTCTTTTGGAATTTTGGATCTCTAATGAATTCAGCAGCATAATATCTTCCAGCTTCTGTACCTTTCTTGGCTAAATAAGGAATTCCTTTGCTGATAAATAATTCAGCAGCTGTATCTCCAACGGAACTCAATATACCTGATACGCCTTTGGGTCTGTATTGATAATCACCATTTTTTATACCTTCATTAATATGTTTATTCCAAAGGTCTCTGTATTGATCTCTGATATATTTTTTGGCAGCATTTGATAGAGTTACATTTCTTTTCTTTTTCTTCTTCATATCTTCCTCATAAGAACTTTCCACCAATGTTTCCAAATAACCCGGAAAATGTTTGTCGAATTCTTTTCTGGTCTTCACAGTTATATAACCTTTTGGATAATCTGGATAATATTTATCCCATTCCTTTTTTGTGAATCCTTTTACTCTTGTTCTTTTTTCAGCTTGTTCAGTTAGGTTTGCAAGCTCATAACCTAAATCCATTGGTTGAAATATATTGCCCCCAGCTTGTGAGGGCACATTTAGTTTCCCTGCTTCGCAAACTTAGTTTTAGTAATTCCACATTCGGCGTAAGTACATTTCATCATGTTTCTTCCATTCTTAGCCTTCATATAGCGCTCACTACCTGCAACACATTCTGTTTGCTTTTTTCTGTTTCACGCAATAAGATTTCATATATATTATGTATTACATAATATTTATCTCCAACATCCATATGATACAGGTCTTCCTTTTCCATCATAAGAATTGGTTATTACTTTGCAATTCTTTGGTTTCTTTGGTGCTACATAATTATCTCCAGTTCTTGGTGCATTATATGCAACACCTTTATTTGGATCTGGATGATTACCTGTTATATTATCCCAAGCTCTGCTAAATGTTTTTCCACTCCAAAAATCATCAAATGATTCCCTCGCTCCTGGTTCTTTAACAAAGGCTAAATTACCTTTTTGTATCAAATCAATTGGCTTCTTCCATTGGCCAGTCCATGCAGGAGCTTCACCACCTTTTTGATTTTTCATAAACCAGGTTTTAGTTATTCCACATTCGGTACATTTACATTTCATCAAGGTTCTTCTATTTTTAGTCTTCACATATTTCTCAGTTCCTGGAACACATTCTGTTTGTGTTTTTTTCTGTTTTACGCAATGAGATTTCATATATAATATATATTATATAATATTTTTGAAATATCTCTCAATAAACCGTTCATTCTTCATTGTATCGTGAATATCGAATACATTCAACAGATCCAAATAATATTTCCTTTTATTCATCTCGTTCAGAAAGTACAAGCAAAAGTAACCACAAGTTGTTGTCAGAAGATTTTGGATTTGATTATTTTGATGCAAAAGAGTCAGGTTTCTTCTCTTGGCATGATCAACAAGTTCTTAAAACGGTGGCATTCCAAAACTATCAAAGTAGTTTATTCCATTGTCCTTGACATATGTTGTAACCAAATGAGATCCACTCATATATGAAGGCTCAAGATTGTAAATAAATAATGCTTGCTTATGATTATGAGGAACTGATTGATCTCTCGATAAAACCTCATTGATTAGTATTCTGAGATACTTGCACCATTCTATCAAATCATGGTTGCTCATTGGAATATTTTTGTGAAATCTTAGAATATTTGTCCGAGTATTGGAATTGAGTTGAATGGGCTTTTTTTCCTAATAGTAGTTCCTTTCCTGATTTATTTTGTTTTGTTTTTTTTTGTTCCATAACCCATTGTTTTATCCCAAGTACCAATAAAAGGAAGCAGTTGTCCTATTTGTGGAGCTGAACCGCCTTTTGATTTTGGTAATGGTGGTGCTCCCATTTGTGGAGCTCCACTACCTTTTTTGAAAAGTTTGCTAACTGAATCGACAGCTACTGGAATTCCAATTGATGCAAGTATTGATCCTAATCCAGAACCCATTTGTTTCTGAGAAAGTCTCAGAAGAACATTCGGATCACCTCTTGCTAAACCTCTTGCCAAATCTCCAACTTGTTTTCTGGTTAAAAAATGATTGTAAGAATTCACAAGATCACTGATACTATTATTTGGAATCATAAAAGCACCACCTGTTTGACCTCTTCCCGATATTTTCTTAACAACTTGGGAAGCACCTTCTGGAGCTAATCCAGCCAGTGCAGATAATCCAAGTGTCTTTGCATTGTGGGAGCAAAAGTACGACCTAAACTTAATATGCTTGTCAACAGAGTACCTCCAACGTGATTTCTTATATTGGTCTTAGCTAGTTTGATGTCCATTCCTTTATTCAGCTGTTTATTCTTGTGCAATCGTTTGGCAACATTTTGCGGAACATACAAAACGTCATTTCCAGATAGTGCATCTTTTGAAAGCCTGAGAACAATGGTTTCACGCTTATGAAAAGCTGCTGCAAGATTCTTTTTCTGATTTGGTGATAGTTTTACCTTAATTTCAAATAATCGCATCATATATTATATATGTTATATAATTTCAATCATAAATAATATATTTTTAAAAAGCATCCTCATATTGAGGATGAAAAAGTGAATAACATATTTCCTCTTTTATCGATTTACACAATAAGTAGTCCATTTCCCACTTTGTTAATTGCAACCATCTCTTCGTAAAACACAATAGCATGAACGTTGAATGCAGCTGCTGGAGCAACATTTATTTTGTATCTGAAAATTAATTGTTTGGGATCTCTTGTCACTTTTTCTGTTTGGTTTGTTAAATCAAAATATATCATGCCATACAGACGAATAAAATTTGCAAGATTCAGTTGTGTACCAGTATTATAATCATTCTTCTTGCAGCATAAGATATCAAATCGTTAAAAATTCTCACCTTACTTTCTGTATCATACTCAGTTTCTGGATAAAATATTCTGTTACCGTATTCTAATCTACACGTTGTCAGATAACTATAAGCATCATTCAATTTGTAAGTATCAAATAAGTATGGATTTTCTGCTACGACATTTGTTTTATTTCTCTGGAGATATACAAATATGTGTTTAACATTATCTATACTTGCTGCTATTTGATAAAAACCACTTGCTTGTGAGGGAGCAGACATTTGATACATTGATTTAAGATAGGACCATTTTGTTTCTTTCAAAAATGAGCTGACAAAATTGTCATACACACTATCCTTCGGAATTAATTTTTGCACCCATAATAGAACTCTGTCAAGGACTACTCTTCCAGCATCATCTGCTGTTGATTGAATCAATTCATCATTATTCTGTAACGTTATATTAAATTGTAATTGCATTGGTATAAGCATGTTATCTTCTAACACTTCGAAGAAACTATATCTATTGAGAGGAATGATAACATTAACATCTTGTGGAGCTTTACCAGCAGCATTTTGTCTTGTAAGAAGCCTTCTTGCTTCAAATCCTACATTTTGATTAGCCTTAGCAAATAATGCGTTTGTATCAACATACCAAAAACTGTTTTTTTCCAACTGACCTGCTGAAATCATCAGAATATTCCAACAGATTCTTGACAAAAGTAACCTTGTGGAGATTATCTGTATCGTATACGATTTTACCAGCAGATTTGATCATCAGATGATTTATGGAAGAATGTGATCCATTGATAACTGTTATTCTTTTGGCGTTATAATGAGTACCATCAGCTAGTTTTTGTAACTGAAATTGAATTTCAAAATACGTATTATACCAATCATAAAATGCTGATCTGTCATTGATTGTAAATTTGTATCCATTTTTATCCTGATGCTGACCATTAGCCGGTGCTCTTATTGTGTCAGCTAACTGGTATCTTACCAGTTCATTTCGTTGTAACATTTCCCTTGATTTAAAAGCCATTATACTATTAGTTTAGATAAAAATTATAATATTTGTCCAAGTATTGGAATTGAGTTGAATGGACTGTTTTTTCCAAGTAGTAGTCCCTCTCCTTTCCTGTGTTTTACTCCTTGTCCTGATATTAATCGATTCAGTATCATATCGGTACTTTCTTCTTTTTTCGTTGGAAGTGTTGCTTTTTAGCAGGTGTTTTTTGTCGCATATTTCCCAATCTCTTCATTATCAGATCACCAGATTTTTCTCCTGCTTTTTTACCCAAACGCTCACCAACGTGTTCTACTCCAGATTTTATTGCTTTTTTGCGAATGGTTTGGCAACATTTTGGAATACAGATGATGCTATACTTCTCATCGGTTTGAATAAATTGTTAACAATCAAACCGTTTCCTTTGTGCTTGTACACAAATTTTCCCATTTTAGGGTGGTAAAATCTTTTGAATTCATACGGTTTCATATAAATATATTACATAATTCTTTTCAACAGTAGGCTAAAAGTTGTATCTGGGCCATTAAGGTTTATCTGTCGTCTTTTACCATCGGTTATATATATTCTTATTCTCGAAATGGTGTTCTTATTCACAGGATTAAATGTAACTCTTCGCGGTTCCATAGTGAAACTATATGATGGTTTCAAGATAGATGTGCTAAAATTGTACATTATATCTGAATCTACACCATCAACAAGGTTGGTATTAACCAAATCACAGTGTATGTTTAGCATTTCTGTATCTTGACTCAAATTAGGCATTCGTGATCCACAATTTTCAGCATCTTTAAGAATGACTTTGTCAAAGCCAACACGCTCATGAAAGTTTGATCCAGTCAAGTCAAGTTGGTAATTTGTTTTCAATTTTATCAAAACTCTGAAGGTACTGTGTTGAAATTCTAAAGTTATGGGGTATTTATCTTCTTTTTTTTTTTTGATCACCATCATCACTTTTTATAACGGTTTCATTTTTCAAAAACTCGTTAAGATTAATGTAATTATAAACACCAGCTACAAGTGTAGCTAGGATTGACGTTGAACCACGTGAATGACGTGTTTATTATTCTGTTCAAACCAATCATGTACTCATGATTACTGTCTAAAATAATTGGTCTATCAAAATTGGTCACAAAATTAGCTGGTGTATTGTTTGCGCTACTTTCGTTCAAATAACTTGATAATACAATTTCTCGTTCCACATACAGTTGGTTAGGTTATATTGCGAAATAGCTTTTGTGCAATTTATTATATTGTGACTTATTGATTGCTGATATACGTAACAGTGTGTCCAACAGAGCAACTCCCGTGTTTCTCGTTTTGATTGATGTATTACCAGCCATTATCTCTCCAATGATGATCTCCAATTTTTTGAGAAGCTGTTTTGGATCGTTGAAAAACATGACGTTTTCACCTTTCTTTCGAATTCCAGATCCTTTCATCGTTTTAACTTTGGTTTTGTAATAGTTTATATATTGACCCAGCACAGCATTTGCATTCTGTATTCTTTTTTTATTCTCTTGCTTTTCAGCTTCAGATATTGCTCCACTTTTGAACTGTTTTGTGACAGCTGACTGACAACCTTTTAATTGATTGCTTTTTTTTTTCTCTTTTTTTTTTATCATTATACCAAGATATGCTTTATTCTTTTACAGCGTCATTTCAGGTTGATTCAATTGCGTTTCTACATCATCATAATTTGTTACACCAATATCATCTAGCATCTTGTTAGCCATGTCTTCATCAGCTATCTCATAATCAGGTACTTCATCCTCATCATATTCTGGAGGCATTTCTTGTGGTTCTTGAGACAAATATTGAGGATCAACATAAATCTCTTTTTTTTCCCTTTAAAACATCCTTCAGCGATTCTTTATACGTTGGTGGTTTTGGTACTAGTTGTTTTTCCTGCTCTGGTAAAACAGGTTGATCAAATAAATCACCCAGATTCATATCTTCAACCTCATCATCAATATTAATACCATAATCTGGCACACGTTCCTTCTTCTTTGTCTTTCGTCTCATCGGTGGTATTTTCAGATTACTAGCAACAACATCATCTAATTTGGTTGTTACTGGTTTGAACATCTTTTTGAAAGATTCATGACTTGTCTGTTTATCAATATCACTTTGTAATATTGTATTATGAACATAATCGATTTTATTACCCGATTCAGATTTCTTTTTTGCAAGTTAGTAAACTAATTATAATATTGAATTACATAAAACGTCATGCAATACACCATGTAGTACATCATGTAATAAATCATGTACTATTAAAATTATATACCGATATATATGAAAATACCAAATTATGATATCAAAGAGGATGTTGGTAATTATAAATAATTGTACCAATTTATGCCTGACCGTTGTTTCAGAATATTAATATGCGGGCCATCAGGCTCAGGAAAGACGAATTCATTGCTTCATATGATAATGAATTTATTGTATTTCGATAAATGTTATCTATATGCGAAAAATCTCGAACAATCAAAACTATGAATATCTGATGAAGACTTTCAAACCAATTAGTAAAGAAGTTGATTATGATATATTGGAAGTTAGTAATGATGAAATACAACCTGTATCAGAAATGAATAATGGTAATCAAAAGCTAGTCATATTTGATGACTTTGTTTATGAAAAGAACCAAGCACCATTTATGCCGAGAGCGACGCCTATTTATAAACCCAGCGCACAAAAGACTATAATGAAATGGTTATAATCGCGGTCGTGCATGCGGCCAGAAACCACTGAATCACTGAAACACTTGTTTGGATTAATTTGGCCACTCACGTGGCGTTTATTACAAACCATTCAAATGCTAAGGTGTCAAATTAATCAATTAAACATCGCTATATTTGATTCAGTGAATAAAGTTGGGGCGAAAAACAGCCAGCCCAGTAAGAGGTAGCAGAGCACACGAATTTAAAGCTTGCTCTGCGTGTGGTGTCTAGCCCATTAACGGCTATCTACCTCTGCAGCTTGTACCGTAAGATAAGATAAGGCCCCGCCTCAGCATAAAACCCATTATCGCGCTAAGTCAATAATGGGCCATTTATCGATTATTTTGTAAGAGTAAGACACAAGAATTGTTCAGTAACATATCTAAGTCAGAGCTACTATAAAACTCCAAAGGATATTAGACTAAACTGCTCTTATTTTTGTATTTATGAGTTTCCATCAGCAAATGAAACATCACTTTTATGTCGTGAAAACAATGTTGATAAAAAAAAAAAAAATTGATAAAAAAAACTGTATGAAAAGGCTACTAATGATCTGTATATTGACAAACCACGAGAATTTACAGCTAAGAATTTCAATGAGAGATTGCAATTTCTAATCTAACACAATTGTATATGTCTTACTCAAACGGAATATTAGGCTGGTCAGGTGAAGTTGCCTCATCTGAAACAGTAATAGTGAAGGGTAAAAAGGAGACCCTGGAATAGGTTATAAGCTAACTCCTGATGATAATTATGATTTGCAAAATAAGAAAGTGTTCATCTTGGAAACTCCTGATGATCATAAAGTTGATCATGATTACAACACAAGAGTCAGAGATCTCAACAGTGCTGTTAATAAAAAATATTTGATCGACAAATTTCTGAAAAAGGACAAAGGTGGTAATTATTTTGATTTGAAAGGTTCAGTGATCAAAAATTCAGAACCGTATTATGATGGGTTACACGATGACAATGATCTTGTTCCCAAAAAATATGTTGACAGAGAAAATAGTAAGCAAGATATTGTTATTGCTGATAAAACCAGCATGGCTTATGTTGATACAGAAAACGGTAAGAAAAACATTGCTATTGCTGATAAAACCAACAAGTCTTATGTCGACAACGCTGCTACGGCTCTTCTAAATAATATTAATGGAACAAAAGAAGCTCTGCGAGAAATAACCTAAAATTGGATCAAGGTTTGGACAAAAAAATAAGCATTCATGGTGGAAATTCCATGACTGTTGATCTTGATATGGCTAACAATAAATTAATAAATATTGCACCTGGCAGCAGCAACAATGATGCAGTCAATTATCAACAGCTCACAACTAAAGTAAATGAAAATGAAACGCTTTTACTTGACGGTTAAAATATAATGGCTGCTGATTTGGATATGGGTAACAACAAAATTATCAACTTATCCACTGACTCCCACAACATGTTGTCAGCCACCAATATCAGGTACATAAACCAAGTCAACGGGGCTATGATTATAACGCCGACTGATAGTTTCAACAAGAAAATAAATGAGTCACATATCAGCGGCTCAACTGGTAAAAAAAAAATGTTTTCCAATATCTTATAGATGATGTTAATCAATCAACAAGTGAAAAAACATAATCCTTGATGGTATCGAAGACTTTTCTGATTCGCCTCATGATATTAATCAAAAAGCCTATAGTTTCAGAATGGGAGCACAAAACTGGTATGCATCTCGACTGGGTTTCAACATGTATCTACTTCCTGAGGGTGAATTCACTTTGGTGATTGAATTCTTCCTACTGCTATGGATCAGGTGACAGTATCAGTTGTTTCTACTTCCTTGAATATCAGTCAACAATCAACCAGGCTGTTTTCGAAATACAGTAGATCCATCATCATTCACTTGCATAAATATGATGTAACTCCACCTGAATACATTTACGTTGACTTGAAATGCCAGGGTGTTGCATGCATGGCCATTTGGTTATATATGGAATCGAGGGAAAACAGAATGATGTGAGCTCAGATGTATTCGATGAGCTGTATTATTTTAGAAAATGGAAAATTGACATTCAAAACTGCTGTTGATTTTTTGAAATCTACAAACTTCAATGGTAATGTTGACATGAAAAATCATCAGATAAAAAATGTTCAAGATGGTGTTGAAAATAATGATATCGCAAACATAAAACAACTGAATGAATTTGAAAGTAATCTTGTGAAATTTTTCAGAAGAGAAATGCAAACCAAAATCAATCCTTTGAACAATAAAATAACTGAACTGACAACAAAAGCATACGCTGTTGAAAAACAACTAGCTAAAGTGGCATTACACGATCAGGTGTTCAAAAGAATACTCGAATTTTATGCTGATTTATTAGATCCAGAAGAGTTCAAAAGGGGTGGTCCAAATGTGACTGCGTTCAACGATTTGAAGGTAGTTACCTCAACTGGTTCACCAAGTGGCAAACCGTTTTCTGATTTCAGCATGACTTACGGTTTCGACAATTTCTACGGTGAAATGGATGTTAATCTTGATATAACTAAAGATTTTACGATTTTTGTTTTTGTTGAAATAGATTTCAACGTCTCGAGTTATTATTATTTAAGAATTCGTATAGGGAGAAAAGGAGGTTTTGAGACATCATATCACTTTCAAAAACAAAACAATATTGTTATATTGCGAACAGAATTTGATGGAGCAAACAATTTTCTGGATTTAACCGGTGATAAAAGTAAATTTGTAAGCAAGCAGATAATGTTATGGAGTACTAAAAAGAGCCAAAAATTAAGCGCGACTATTGCTGGAATTGATCCGATAGAAACCGTAGACACACACGCCCCCTGCTTTTCGTGCTATGGTAGCCGCAGCAAAAAAGTTAGGAACATATTTCGGATTGGATTAAATAATGTCTAAACCATATATATATGAAAGCATCAAAGACATGGCAAGAGTAGTTTTTAATCATGAGCCGGCTCCGCGAAGTGTTTCTGGCAGAAGGATTTTTCTTGATTTGTGGAGGGCTGGGAGACATGAAAGTTGCTCACGAGAGGGCTTGACATGGAAATTGCTCTGAGAGGCCTGAAAATGCATGTTTCGAGTTGAGGCCCGGCGAGGGTATTTTTTTGATTTGCGCAGGGGCGGGAAGGCCGTTTTTTACATAATGTCCTCGTACCGCCATTTACAATACTACTATTATCGTGTAGACAATTACTGGAAAATTGATTCTATACTGCTAAAAAAGACCGAAAGAAATGATTGAGTCTCTCTTTGTCTTTTTAGCTTGACCAAGAAAAAAGAAATTTATTTTCTATTCTCCACCTCTACAGGAGTAGAGGAGTGTGAAAGGGCAATGTATGGTAGAAGCCCGACAAAACTCCAGGGGGTTACAGTGTACCTTCGACGATCTAGCGTTCTTTCCACACGACTAACAATCCCCTATTCGCGTCAAATAGTCCATAATCGATACCAATGAGCCAAAGCGACAATGAAAAAGACGTTTAAATTCTTACGTTTCGTTCTATTTTCTAATATTAGTTAATTTAAGACAGATTTGATCCCATGATATCAATTCCAGTTAAAACGTTCCTTAGGTCCTTGATTCTTGTGTCAGTTTTCCGGGTTTCAGTTAACGATTGTAACTTGTAGTCAACTCTTTCAGTCCTTCGTCCTCCAAATCATCACATTGAATCTGCCTTGCTGCTCGACACACATCTCGTTGGACCTTCTGAAACTAAAATGATAACATAATCCAAATGGAAAGTGTTTGTGAAACTAGTGGTTTGATTGTTATAATCATTCAAATCAAACATTTTAAGGAGTACCTTCAAGACTTACTACATGAACCTTTGGTTAGTACTTAGAGTATTCTTGTACAGAAAGCTAGCTAAAAAAGCCAAACTGGTGACTGTAGTTAAAAACCAAAACACAAGCGTACCTCTCTCTTTCTTCCAATGGGTGCTAGCCCAACGGGCCCTCTCCTGCCTTCCGTGCAGGCGACGATTGAGCCAGCTACAAGCACGAAGAGAATAAGTAGTTTAGCCTTCATAGTTCCTCTTTTCTTCTATCGACGAATAAGATAATACTTTTTCTTCTTGCAAGCTCTTTTATAGTATCTTTGCCGTCGTTTTAACCAATGAAATACAATTCTGCCGAGCTATCAATAGTAAAATTGTGGTGAACGTGGCTTTTCCTTTCGCCATAATATTAACCTAGATCAACTTGTGTAAGAGGATGCTATTTTGGATAGAGAGGTTAATGGGACCTGTTATCTTTTTTCCTTGATTCTATGTTAATACCCATAAAGGAAGTAGAGTTTCCATAAATACATGGAATTGTTAATTGTAATCTGTGACTGTGTTTCAATTTACCGCGTGGCTACAACCGGCATCTGGACTTTGAAGTTCAATTTATGGAAGATAAAAACCACACTGGCTTAATTATTGTAAATGCATATTTAACAGACGGATCTTATGATTTAAGTTCAGCCAAATTTCAGACCATATTTTTCAATTCATTTGCACTTTGTTGTCAATGCCGGAATCCTTTATTCTGTAAATGACAGAATCTTGCATTGACATTTGTTTCGCTCAGGATTCACGGACCTGGCAAAAGACAACTTTTCAGTTGTAGACATATGGAAATAGGAGTACATTAAAAGTTAAGATTTCTTGAGTAAACCCAGAGCTCGAGGGGAAGATGACCTAAAGATGAGTTTATCGATCGTATCAAGTTTTGGCTGGTTAAATTTCTGTCTTCAAATTACTTTTTGGAATAAAGGAAATCCTGCTCAAGTCTCAAATCCAAAAATAGTACTATATGTTCAAGTTACGTGGGCAACCTACTATGAAGAGAAAATCTAAAGGGAAACAAAATTTTGGAATGATAAGCTTGGTAGCATTATAAAATCAGCTAAGTGTGCGATTTTTTCACAAGTCCAAATTTGCGCCTTTATTCCAAAAATGTGAACGAACACATTGATATTGCCAAAAGGAACGTGGTACTGGAAACATTAGGAAACACGAAATTCAATCCTCGTGCATTAATTTTTGTTTGTTTCTTCTTCTTCTTCTTCTTCTTCTTCTTCTTCTTCTTCTTCTTCTTCTTCTTCTTCTTCTTCTTCTTTTTTTCAGTAGTTAATTACTTTAATGGTTTCCTGCACTACTAGTCATTACAACAACTATCACATATATCGCCCAACCTACTTTACATTGGTTACCATTACTAATTTTGACATTTCTCTCATTTATAACTCAACTAATTTCATGTAAAGTTTTGCGCTTTTGCGAGGGGCATTTTCTTGTAGCTAATAACTAAAGTTTTCTATTCTATACTTAAATAAAACTTTATTAACAAAGACGGAAAGGCATATACTGGTGTATATGAGGTATTTCATAAATAGGATCGTGCAATTAAATTTCTTTAATATTTCTTTTTCGTATGGGCCAGATATGACACCAAATAGTTTTTCGTCAATTGTTGGAGCAAATCTGAGTTGTTGGCAGCGTTAAACCAGTCAATTACGTTGATAACGAAAATCTTTCCTAATCGACAGTTAGGAAAAGTATGATCAATTGAATCTTTCTCACCATAGTAGAGATATTCATCGTCCGCTTTAATCCCACATCGATGAAGCTCTTTTTTAGTAACTACAATCTTATGAATTAATTTAAACTGGAATTCTTTCAATTTTGTCTCCTTGCAAATGCCCTTTAGGGAGGTGAAAATTTTTTTCCAGGCATTCTTATCTAGTCTTATTTTGCTGTTCCAATTCATTGGGCCAGTTTGGCCGACACTGTAAATTTTCTGGTTTAGTAAAGCATAGAAGTCTCTAGTTTTAGCATAGCATTATCCAGTTGTATTTGTGTAGAGTAGTCTGACTGAAACAGAAAGTTATTTCTTGTATATAGTTCGTTTTCCAGTGGCTCTATATTTCTTGCTTTGATTACTAAATATCTTGGGATTGCGCTGGTAACTTGGTAAAATTGGAGAAAATTCGTATCGCAGTCATACGCGCACTAATGACACTCAAGTTGTTTACCCTTTACACGGAGAAACCGTTTCCAAAATTATATTTTTAATAAGAATTACTTAATTATCAAAATTATATTTTTTACAAGAATTACTTAATTTTTGTATTAATTTTTTATTAATCTTTTTATTTATTTTTTATTAATTTTTTATTTATTTTTTTATTAACTGTATTAATTATTTATCTATTAATTGTAGTTATTTTATGTATCTTATTAGTACACGACCCCACAAGCTTGTTAGCTTTGACGTCTTTTATCGTGTATAAATAAAGGCTGTATGTATGTATGTATGTATGTATGTATGTATGTTTTGTCAAAGGTTTCTACAAATGGCAAGCAGCAATCCCTAATGATAAGTTTCGGTCGGATTGGCCATTTATCATTTTATCCTATCCACCACCCCCCCCCCCCCCGATCCCCTTCCTCCCCCTTACTGTAAGAGACCAAGACGAGCTCAACCACATCATAATTTCCAGATGGCGGTGAAGAACTGCCAATGGTAAGCCCATTTTGCACTCGGAAATTTGTTAGAACTTTATCAACAACTGCGGGATCTTTTATTCTTTGACAGATCCAACGTTTTCGTTTTCGTTGAATTTGAACATTTTGTTGTTACGAAGAGAGTTTAAATGAGCGGAAATCGAAATCAAGTTGGCAGCATTTCAAAGAGGATTTGCTCGGCATAATCATCAGGGCTCTTCTTATGCTTGCTGTAATTCAATACCTGACAATTAAAGTCAAGTGATCAATAAATGTCAATGCTTTTCAGCTTAGAGAGTGGTGTATTTTTGTTGATAAGGCATTCCTAGCGTCAGTTTGAGAGGAACGGCATGGGGAGCGGCTAGGTGGAAACATTCTGTAGGGATTTCTCTTATTAATGCTATCAACATTTTGACTAATACAACACTTGCTCCGAATTTTCTACCACTTCCTAGTTTAGTAAACTCACACTGCTAGTATGTAACAAGAGACGATTTTTAGCATTAATGGTTTTAATACATGTTGTACGAGACAATTCTTAAAGGAAGGTATAAGTCGACGTTAATAATAGTCCGATTCATCTGCCGGCAGCTATTTTGAACTTAGCTTAGCTGTATAGTGTAACAAATGATTGCTACTATCAGTTAACAAGAAGACGAAAGGAAATATAATGGAGAGAAAGGGTTGTGTGTTACAGATGCCATGCTTTTATGATAAAACGATTTTTCGACAGCTTTTATGCAGTCAATTGAAGACAATTCATTAAGGCACCTAAAGCTTCATAGGTAAACCACGGCACTTAATTTGTTGTCAACCAATTATGGCCACGTTTGTTCAACATGTGACGGAAAGCTCATTTGAAAGGAATGTGTTACTAGAAGTGCCGACTACCATTAGCCGGTGGATGATAGGGGACGGAATTTCGCGTGTTTAAAAGGTCATGGTGCCATTTTTGACGATATCAATATTCTCACATCTTTAAAAGACGAAAATTGAGCCAATCTTGAAAATTAGTCACATAACCGAGTTTGTTGTCGTAGTGAGCTTATTACTTCAAAACTTTATTGTTTCCTTCATTGTTAGGTGAAGGTTATTTTAAAATAATAATAATATGGCTCCATTTCTGATTTAACAGCTTAACCAGGACTGGATCTCCCATCCCGGAAGTACCTCAACACAGGAACTTAAACAGTTAATTCGACACAATAGATAGACCTCATCTCTGGCCAAAAGTAATTAACACACAAGACATCCCAGTTTTTATTTGTTCCCATAAATTATCAACTGATAACTTTTGTTCCTCTTATTTCCAGGTTGCCTGATTTCTTTTCCCAGGTTGGATCAGCTGACAATTTGCAGGAGATAACTTCAATCCTACTCCAGTTAACATTCCATACATGCATCTCTCACTGACACGATTAAAGATTCTGGAGTTACCACAAGGTGAAATAGAAGTTGGGAAATATGGGCTAAAACGTCGTAGAAATCAATCTATAATCAGCCAGGCAGAGGGTATTAACAGCATATTAGGCGATATGTCTTTTATCTTCCATTAGACCACTGGCTGCACCTACACACGCCGCTATCCGTAATTTAAAATTTACTATTAATGCATTTCTGTCAAGACGCGGGCTTTCGTTCTGCCAAATATAGAAAGAAAAAGGCTAATGGTGTACTGAATTAACAACTCAGCTTCCTTACTCACCAAAATGAACGAATGCAATGTTCCGCCTTTGAATTAGCCGCACATATTAGATACTAAATTAAAGGGAAAGCTCACCGCTGTTTTAAATTGAGGGTTGAGCAGAATTGCCTTTCATTGGTTAAAACAGAGGCATAGATACTATAAAATGGATTCCTGCTAGCAAACAAAATACTATCTGTTTCTTCGGGAGAAAGAAAAGAAGAAATATGGAGGCAAAATACTGTCTTCTCTTCGTGCTGTTAATTGGTTCGATTATCGCTTCCACGGATGGCTTTGTGCCCACGGGAGGGCCGGCTGGAAGGAAGAGGGAGGTACAAAAAAATATTTAATGTCCACTTGTGTTTTGTTTTGTAACTACCTTATCCAGTTTTTTGATTTCTTTTTCGTTTTCGCCAGTTTCTTGAATAATAGTCATCACTTTACCTTGTTCTGTACAATAACAGTAACCTATGGAAGCACCGTTAAAAAGCCTTCGTTTGTACTCGTTTGAACGGTGTCCGTTAAAATCTCAGTAACATTTTTCCATTTGAATTCCTCATTATATTAGTTTGAGAAGATCCAACGAGATTTGTGCCGAGCAGCAATGCAGATTCAGTGTTGTGACTTGGAAGATGAAGGAATGAAGGGATGAACGAGATGTCAAGCTACAGTCGTTAAATGGAGATTAAAACACGCAGAACTAAAAAAAGAACAGAGGACCTAAGTAATGTTTAAAATGGACATGATATCATGGAATTAAATCTGTCATTAATGTTGAAAAATTAAAAAAAAAAAAACATTAATAAATCGTGAACTTCAACGACTTTTTCTTTTCACTTAACCACACATTACTAAGGTAACGTTCACACTTCGCTAGAGAAATTTGAAAATGCAGCTTTATTTCTACCGCAGCTTTATTCTATTCCATCACGAAAACAGAGCTTTTCGAAAACGTTCTTCAAAACGGAGCAATTTGAAAGCGCCGGCTTTTCGTTTCCATGTGGACGAAAGACGTTTGGAGAACGAAGCTTTTCAATAACGATGGCGTCACGATAATTATGCATGCGATTTCCCAGACAGAGTTTTACGCAAACCCAAATCCGAAATGACCGTGATTGTTGGGTTTTTAAATTCCCCCGGCGTGGTGTGGACGGAAAACACTGGACACGTTTTCCGAGTGAAACCTCCGTTTTGAAATTTCTCCGGCGTGGCGTGGAAGGGGCCTTACACCATATAGTATGCTCATTAATATAGATCGAGGCTTACTTTGATGCGACTAAGGGTATTGTTGCTCGTGTGGATGGGACGCTAGAGCATCGCAGGTAACTCCAGCAGTCTGGCGGATTTCTACGATAACTGCCTATTCACTCTTCTTCTCCACTCTCGCACTCCAGGCATCATTAGAATACAGTTTTTCGTCCTGAGAAAATAATTGACTTCTTAAGGGGTATTTGACGCGATAGGAGGGCTAATTCAGGAGGGCTCACATTCGGACGGAGGCTTTAAACCGGAATTTCTCTTTTGATCTTTAGCGCTTTACCTTGAGCAAGTAGAAACACTAAGCTATGAGAAAAAACGAAGGTTTACGTTTATTACGCGGCTTACTTCTCTTTGCGAAGGAAATACTGAGGAGCATGAAGAGGAAGGGGCTGAATTGAAGGAGGGTAACTGCGATTATCTAGCGTCCTATTCACACGAGTAACAATATCCCTAACCACATCAAAGTAGAGCTCGATGTAGAATAATGAGCCAGACTATGTGGAGTAAGTGACAAAGAACAAGTCGCTGAAGTTTTCACGATCTGTTAAGGTGGGACTTAAAACACACCATGTTTCAAACATTTTCTCGTGGCTAAGAGTTAACTCCAAACCATGGCAAAGTATACATTTTTAAAAAGCTCAAAGACCAAAGATTATGAAAAAAATATTTGTGTACCCTACAACTGTATTGTAACCTGACAACGGCTGATTAAATCTGCCATCTGCTGGGGAATGCCTGGGCTTACTCGAGAAAAGATAACTCCTACAAGAACTGATCAAAAGGAATAATTTTTACATTTCACAAAAGACAAATAGCTTGCTGGGATGAGCTTAGAGATTTATGAAGAGTTAAAAACACGTGAAATGATGACCAGTTAAATCTGATACAGAAAATCTAGCATACGTTTCAATACATAACTTGGACAGAATGCACTGGATGGAAAAGTTCTATGTTTATCCCACAGAACGTACTCAGAACAACAAATCCTGAAATTTTAGCTCAATTGAATAAATCATTCTCAAGATATCTTTTCTAGAAGGCGAAAATAACTCGTTTTGAGAAAACGAGCTTTAAACTTACAGTAACAGTACTTGTCAAAATAAAACTTCAATACCTTAAGATTCGAGTTCCGTGAAAAACAAAACTTCGAATTTCTTTCAAAATTTTAGGTCAAGTCCCGCCTTAACTAGTTCATTTTCACACTTTGGTTTATATAACACATAGGGGATTCAGTTAAAGGGGCAATTATTGTGGAAACCCGACAAAACGCTGCATGTTCCCTGAGCTGATCTAGTTAGAGTCTTATTCACACAAGTAACAATACCCTTAGTGGCATCAAAACAAGCCTCGAGCTATATCTAGCCAGACTATGTGCATGGTTTAAGTAATGTGTAGTGTAAGTGACAAAGAAAAAGACGTTCAAATTTTCACGATTCCTTAATACCGGCGTTTATTTTCCAACATCAGTTTGAGATAGATTTGATTCCATGATATCAAGTCGAGTCCAGTTAACACGCTACTTCGTTCCTTTGTTCCTCCATTAGTTTACCGGGTTTTAATGTCCATTTAACGATTGTAGCCTAGCATCTCTTTCATTCCTTCATCTTCCAAGTCATCACATTGAATCTGCTTTGCTGCTCGGCACACATCTCGTTGGATCTTCTCAAACTAAAATGATGAGATATTTAAATGGAAAGTGTTACTAAAACTTGTGGTTTGCTCGTTAGAATCATTCAAATCAACATTTCTTGAGATTTACCTTCGAGAATTATTGCATAAACCTTGAACCTTTGATTATTAGTTATAGTACAGTTCCAGGTGAAGTGAAAATTTTTGTTCAGGAAGCTCGCTAAAAAAAAAAGCCAACTAGTGACTGTAGTAAAAAAAAACAAAACACAGGAGTACCTCTCTCTTTCTTCCCATGGGTGCTTGGGAAGCTCCTAAGACTTCCGTGCAAGCGACAATTGAGCCAGTTACCAGCACAAGAAGAATAACAAATTTGGCCTGCATAGTTTCTCTTTTCTTCTATCGATGAGTTAGATAATATCGTCTCCTCGCAAGCCATTTTATAGTATCTTTTCTCCGTTTTAACAAATAAAATACAATTCTGCCGAACTATCAATTGCAAAATTGCGGGGAACTTGGCTTTTGTTTTTGTGTTTGGGTGGTGCGGCTAACTCAGAGGCATAATATTAACCTAGACCAACTTGTGTTAAAGGAAGCTGTTCTAGAGGTTAATGGGAGCTGTTAACTTTTTGCCTTAATTTTTATATTAATACCCATAAAGGCGTTAGAGTTCACATAAATACATGGAATGGTTAATTATAGACGGTGGTGTGTCTCAATTTACCACGTGGCTACAGCCGTCATCTGGACCATATAGTTCAATTTATGGAATATAAAAAGCACACTGGCTTAATTATTGTCAACGCTTATGTGATAGATGGATCTTGTAGTTTAAGTTCAGCGAAGTTTCAGATCATATTTTCCAACTCATTTGCACTTTGTTGTCAATTCCGGAATCCTTTATTCTGTAAATGACAGAACCATGCATTGACGTTTGTTTCGCTTAGGATTTGACCTAGCAAAAGAGAACAGGTGAAGACAACTTTTCATTTGTAGATATATTGAAATAGGATTGCATTAAAAGCTACGATGTCTTGAGTATTACCATAAGCTTAAGGGAATGATGACCTACAGATGATTTTATCGATCGTCTCAAGTTTCGGCTGGTTAAATTTCTCTCTTCAAAATAAACTTTTGTAACTCAATGGAAATCCTGATCGAACTCTCAAATCTAAAAATGGAACTATAAGTTCAAGTTAAGTGAGCACCAACCTTCCATGAAGAGAAAATCTAGAGAGAAACAACATTTCGGAATGATAAGCCTACTAACATTACAACCTGAGCTAAGTGACTAATTTTTAGGAGTCAAAATTTGCACCTTTACTTGAAAAATGTGGGCCAACATTTTGATATCGCCAAAAACAAGGTTGCACCGTCGTGCACTAATCGGACACTCAGGTTGTTTGCCATTTCCACGGAGAAACCGTTTAGTCAAAGGTTTGGGCAAATGGTAAGAAAAATCCCTGATTGTAAGTTGCGTTCGGATTGGCCATTTACCATTCCCTGCAAAAAAAAACAACAATAACAACAACAACAACAAAATTTCCGAAAGAGACCAATACGAGTTCGACCCGATCATAATTTCAAAATGGCGGTGAAGAATTGCAAATGGTAAGCACATTTACCACTCGGTCGGAAAGATTTCAGAGAACTATGTGAACAATACCGGAATCTTTTACTTTCTGTCAGATCCAATATTTTTGTTTGCGTTGCATTTGAACATTTTTCGCAATACTGAGAGATTAAATGAGCGGAAGTCGAAATCAAGTTGGCAGGGGTTGATGGAGCATTTCAAAGAGGAGTTGCTCTGCATAATAATCACGGCTCTTCTTATGTTTACTGCAATTCATATTTCTGTCAAGGTCACGTGATTAATGAATGTCGAGTTGCCTTTCAGCTTAGAGAGTGGTGTATTTTTGTTAATGAGGCATCTCTGGCCTCAATTCGAGAGAAACAGCACAGGGAGCGGCTACGTGGAAACATTCTGTAGAGTTTTCTCTATTAATGCTGTGAAGATTTTGCCGTTTTGTTTGACTAAAACATCACTTGCTCCGAACTTTCTAGCCCTTCCCAATTTAGTAAATTCACACCCGTAGTATGTAACAGGAGACGATTTTTAGCATTAATGGTTTTAATCCATGCTATACGAGACAACTCTTAAAGGAAGGTGTAAGTCGTCGTTAAATATACTCCAGTTGCCGGCAGATGATTGCCGGCAGCTATTTTGAACATCGCTTTGCTGTGTAGTATAACAAATAATTGCTACTATCAGTTAACAAGAATACGAAAGGAAAGATAATGGAGAAAAAGGTTTGTGTGTTACAAATACTATGCTTTTATGGTAAAACGCTTTTTTGATAATAGACCACCTGCTTTTAAAAGTTAAAGGGTGATTGTATCTCAAAAAGGTAAAAAAAAAAAAAAAAAGAAAGTGTGCAAAAAGGGTTATGCTTGATAAACCACCACGGACCTGTTCACTGAGAAACTTGACATCGGAGGAGAAAAGTTTCTTATGCAGTCAATTGAAGACGTAATATATCAAACATGAGAGACAGCGTTTCATCGGGATATCCAAACTCCGCGCAGCGGAGTATTTTTGACGAAATTCGAGTTGATGGGATAGCCGATGAAACACTGTCTCGAGTATTTGATATATCTTCTCAATCGAAACAAAAACTAAGGAGCAAACGGAGAAGTAAAATCGTCAAAATCTACGCCAATTAAGACCAGGTATCCAAAAAACCTCCTTCACTGTTGCGATTTTCTTTGTTTTAACTTGATGATTTGTTACTGAGTTTGAGAAAATTCACCTTTATCAACAATATGCAATCCACAATTTCATTTACTCCTGTAAGCGTCCTGGTTATACACCCCCTCCCCCCTTCCTCCAACCCATACCTCCCGTTTATAAGCCCGCGTGAAACCCCTTATGAACTTGTATATGCCCGGGGCTAATAACCGCGATTTTACGGTATGCACAACAGCACTTTTCAAATATGATGCAACATTGTTGAGCGGCAAGTTGCATGAGAAATGTCCTCGTATTATAGGTAAAAGGAAATCTAGTTTTGCCAAAAAATATTCATCTTGTTCAATCGCTATTAAAAAAAAAATCCTGAACTGACTGAGAAACACTTACACTTAGGACAGTGAGAGATGAATAGCAAAAAGTTTCACAGGTAAACCACGTCACTTAATTTGTTAGCAACAAATTATGGTCGCGTTTGTTGAACATGTGACGGAAAGCTCATTCACAAAGGAATGTGTCCCTAAAACTGCCGACTACTATCATAGTACCTTTATTGTTAGGTGAAGCTTATTTTAAAATAATAATAATTACCACGAGGTGAAACATAAGTTGGGAAATATGGACTAAAACGTCGTAGAAATTAATCTATAATCAGCCAAGCAGAAGGTATTAACAGCATTTTAGGCGATATGTCTTTAATCCTCCATTAGACCACTGGCTGCACCTACACACGCCGCTATCCGCAGTCTAAAATTCACTATTTAATGTATTTCTGTCAAGACACAGGCTTTCGTTCTGCCAAATATAGAAAGAAAAAAAGTTAATGGTGTAAAAGGTAAATTAACAACTCAGCTTATTTAATCACAAAAATGAACGAATGCAATGTTCCGCCTTTGAATTAGCCGCAAACATTAGACACTACATTAAAAGAAAAGCTACGTTCACCGCTATTTTGAATTGAGAGTTGAGCAGAATTGCCTTTCATTGGTTAAAACAAAGTTATAGATACTATAAAATGGATTTCTGCTAGCAAACAAAATACTATCTGTTTCTTCGGGAGAAAGAAAAGAAGAAATATGCAGGCAAAATACTGTCTTCTCTTCGTGCTGTTAATTGGTTCGATTATCGCTTCCACGGATGGCTTTGTGCCCATGGGAAGGCCGGCTGGAAGGAAGAGGGAGGTACAAAAAAATATTTAATGTCCACTTGTGTTTTGTTTTGTAACTACCTATCCAGTTTTTTGATTTCTTTTTCGTTTTCGCCAGTTTCTTGAATAATAGTCATCACTTTACCTTGTTCTGTACAATAACAGTAACCTATGGAAGCACCGTTAAAAAGCCTTCGTTTGTACTCGTTTGAACGATGTCCGTTAAAATCTCAGTAACATTTTTCCATTTGAATTCCTCATTATATTAGTTTGAGAAGATCCAACGAGATTTATGCCGAGCAGCAATGCAGGTTCAGTGTTGTGACTTGGCCGAAGATGAAGGAATGAAGGGATGAACGAGATGTCAAGCTACAGTCGTTAAATGGAGATTAAAACACGCAGAACTAAAAAAAGAACAAATGACTTAAGTAATGTTTAAACTGGACTTGATATCATGGAATTAAATATGTCTTAAATTAATGTTGAAAAATGAACAAAATGGCGAATCGTGAACGTCAACGACTTTTTCTTTTTCACTCAACCACACATTACTTAGGCAGCGTTCACACTTCGCAAGAGATATTTGAAAAGGCAGCTTCATCTCCAACGCCCACAATAATACCTCACAAAAACAGAGCTTCTCGAAAACGTTCTTCAAAACGGAGGAATTTGAAAACGCCGGCTGAGCATGAAAAAAAGTTTGGAAAAGTTTTCGAAAACGATGACTTCACGATATTTATGTATGGGATTTCCCAGACCGAGTTTTCCTCAAACACAAATGCGAAATGACCGGTGATTGTTGCGTTTTTAAATTCCTCCGGCGTGGTGTGGAAGGAAAGCATTTACCGAGACCATATATGTAGATCATTTATCATATTATATAACTAGATCGAGCCTTTTTTGATGCCACTAAGGATATTGTTACTTACTCGTGCGGATGGGACGCTAGAGCCCCCTAACAGTCTGGCGGGTTTCCACGATAATAGCCTTTTCAAACTCCGCCTCCTCTCTCGCACTCCCGGCATCGTCAGAGTACAGTTTCTCGTCCTGGGAAGAACACAGCATGACTTGCGAATGAGTCAAACTCGCTTCCAGGTTCCTTCCTCTTCCTTATCTTGAGGCAGGAAGAGATAGAACCCTGGGAAGGATCGTTGAGCAATGAGTTTGATCTGGAAGTTAATTCTCTACTTTCCAATTCCCCATAATTTACTCTCTTCCCCCCCCCCCCCCCTCCAAACCCCCATTCCCCAGATTTTGCATAAACTATTTTTGTGAAATGCTCTTGTGAGGTCTTCATAGTCCCAGGAGCATTCACAACAATAGTTTATGCGAAATATAGGGGGAGGGGGGGGGGGGTGAGGGGAATCAGAACAGAATTGGAATAAAGAGAATGCACCAACGGCATTACGTCATTGCGTCTTCCAACACCAAGTACCAGACGTATGTTGTCATCAGGGGTACAAAGACAAACCGGTGTAAAAAAAAAATAAATAAATATAAGATCTTTTTTAAAGAATGTGTTTAAAAGACTGCGAAACACCATTACTGTATGAGCAATAGCAGGCACACATTTTTAAAGGCAATTAGTTAGAGGCAGTTTAGTGGAAGCGATCTGCACGCCCTCTCAATGTTGTCACTGATCAGAGTTCTGCAATATTGGTAAGCTTGTCAGTTCAAAATTCCCTTCTGATGATTTTAATTTCTGTGTCTTCTTTTGTGAGGTATTGCCCTCCCCCAAAACCAAGACCAGCCCAAAAATTCCTTACTCTCTCATCAAATACCATTAAAGAAATTATTTAGCGTTTTAATCGTAGCGTTTTAATCGGACAGCATCTCTTAAAAACAGGTTTCAAGTTTGCCCAGAACTTTATTATTGAGCCTCCAGCACTTGCCAGGCAGGTCCATACAGTGACCAGCGCGCTTCGCGTATCACTTCCAATCTGCCAAGAAGATGGGACGTCTTTAAAAACTGTGCCGGATTTTGGTTCCTTCAGGCGGCAGAAATGTTCCTGCAAGAGAAAAGAACAGATATATATTTGCAAGCATCTGTTAGCAAAGCTCTTTCTTGTTCTTGGCATTAACATCAAATGATTCTTATTATAATCATAAAAATTACAAGTTCCTCGATTGCGATTGGTTTAAAAAAAATTCCTATTTTCAACTAATTAATTTGCCAAGTTATTATCGGACAGTTTGTTTGTTTATCGGACTTCCGCTGCGTGGTCGTCCAATTTTGTTATCACTCACATGATAACAGACCGAATTGGACTCCACTCAGGCCTGTCACCATTACTTATTGAATTTCGACATTTGTGAAATCACTCTTCTACAAACAATGCAATGTTCACACAAAAGAGTTTAAAACTACTTACAAAACGAAATCTAAGTTACAATACTAAAATAGTTGCATTGCCTATTACACGTACTACATAGTGCAATTGTGTACTTTTCCGTAGGGTTGTTTTACTACTCAATTTTCACTTCATGTTTATATTCAGCACCCTGCAGTATCGTATATTCCTTGACCGGCGCAGGTGTTGCTGTAATCTCAGTTATCAGTTAAATTTTCGGCGATTTGTCAGCTATCATTTAATATTTTCAGCCCAATTCTTAGCTATCAGTCAAATTTGCCGATCTCAAATCTCAACTGTTGGTCAAAAATCGCGTTTTTTTAATGGACGGTTTAAGTTTCGACGAATTCTCAGTTATCAGTTTCCACAGTTTATTTATTTATTTTTTCCACAGTTTATTTTTTCTACTACTGAAAACAACTAGAAGAATTTACAAGATTATAATTATAAATAAATAAATAAACAGTACAGTACATACAGTAGTAGGACACCCAAAATAACTAAAAAGCTAAACTAGTTGGGTGACCGTAATTATAATAATTAAAAATATGAGAGTCAGGAAAGAGGCACAACAAATACATTGGTACACATAAATATCAGTTACATCGAACACCATCCAGACCCTTGCCTGGTTTTTATAACCCTGGGAGAGAACTCTTTGATTGCTTTCATTGTTACGCTAGCAAACAGGCAACAAACTGTTAAGAAAATACTTCGTCAATCCTGATGTATCGTCCAATTCTCAATACTAAGAAGGCACGATTGTACACAAACACAAATGAGGGTTGGTATTTTGGTCAATATAGTCTGCGAGCAGCCTGGGTTGGCCGCGGTAGGAGGGAATAATTATGGTGTGCCTTTGTTTGTTTTTGTTGTTGCTGTTGTTTCTTGTTCTTTGTTATCTTTTTAGTCTTTTGCACTTTTTTCGAAAACCAAATGATGAAAAATAACGATAAACTTTTGATCGCTTTGTAAAGTTCAGACTCCCGTATGCAAATTGTTTTAGTATTCTTGACCTCGAATGGTTTGGTAGAAGACATCTTAATGCCTCTTTTGTTATCACTGCTTTACACAATTTCGATGAGTTTTGAATAACAAAAGATGCTAAGAACAGGCAACTGATCCTTTAAAAAGAGTTTTACTTTGTCTATATAAGGAACAGATATGCACGCAGCTGCCACAGTCATGCAAATCTGTCGGCCAAAATTTGCCAAGAGTTAACTTAATTCATAAAGAAAATATGAAGACAATCAGAAGTTGGTGAGCTTCTTGAGACGCTTATGTCAAACACAAGGCAGAGATGTATGTAGATGTTCAGCAGAACTTAATTTTCTGCAGTGCCGAGTCTTCTGATCATGATTGGGTGACTGTCTTGACAGTTTCGACACAGTACTATGACCACATCGCTTCCAGTATAAACAATAACAAGAGCTAATTATTACTCTTACGAAGCTAGTGAAAGTCTGCAGCACTCTTCCGAAGACATGAAGAATCCATTTTCAAAATGTGGAAAAATTCGCCAAAGGCTCAAAAAGCACAAGCTAACTACGAAATATGCAAGCAACTTTGGCGCTTTCCAATGGGATGACTCGGTCTTTGGTGAATCATACAGTAAAAAACAGTCACACGATGAGTGCAACGAGGCAACGGCACAGCGACAAAACACGTCAAGAGGAGAACTTTTATCCATCACAGCAACTCGTGAGACATGTTTTAATTCAAGAGAAGATTTTGTCAGCAATTTAGATCTGGATATTTCGTCCACATCAGCGAAGGAATTCACCAATGAAGTCAAGGAAAAAATTTATTTTCTTTTGAATATACTTTACGCCGATGAATTTGTAGAGGATGCATTTCTACTTGAGATCATGATAATCTTTTTTGCAACCAAGAAAACCCCTAAAGAACTGCAAGAGGTCAACGAAGACATCTGTGACCAAGACAGGAACGCGTACGGACTTCAAGAGTGGATAGAAATTATGTCGGAGAAGATATATGGCAGTAAAACACAAACCTTTATCGCCCGGCAAGGAAGAATACCGGGTCCTGTGGGAAGACCCGTCATTGGTGGCTCTACAATGCACAAATGGCTTCGAAATAAACCATAATGTACACCCATAAAAGCTGGATATAGTCTATGCATGTTGTCGAACTGTATTAGTGAACTGGACAAGCGAATTTGTATCCCATCGATCAGCGATGGATTTCAACTGTATTTGCACAGCTCCTCTGCATTTTTGGAAAGACAGTATTACAATTTCGGTCAGTTTTTCCCACAACAAAAAATTTACTTTTTGTTATATTAAACAAGCCCTAATTTGAAAAGGATGCCTGACTTATTTCTTCTCTTAGTTTATTGTAATGTAAATTAGTAAGCATAAGTCTCATTTTAGTGTGCGGGAAGAACAGTTAAGTAATTAATTAGAAGTGCTTGCCGCCCGTTAGTTTTGAAATGCATTATTCTACAACTGTTGCCTCACGGATGTCATCTAAAATTGCGCTTGACAACTTCCTGTCTAGTAATGTAATTGTTTCAAACGTCAAAATAACTTCTTTTTCTCCTCTTAGTTTACTGTAATGTAAATTAGTAAGCACAAGTTTCATTTCAGTATTGGGCTGTTCAGACCAGGCTTTTTGTTATCTTTTACGAATTGAACGGTGGACCAGACCGCGCCAAGTTGGACAAACAGCCGCCATTTTGGATCTGCCATCTTGGATCTTCGTCAGAAAACCACCCAAAATGACTCAAAAACAAATCAAAATAACCAGACAAAGAAATAAAAAAGAACGCAAGAGAGCCATATAAAGTAAAAATAAGCTACTTGTTAATACTAACAAGAAAATTCCAAATTGAAAAAAGAAACAAAACAATACATGCATGTCAAAACATGTGTTTGAGGGGCTGAATGTGGGGGGGGGGGGGGGAGCACATGTCGGTTGTCGGTTAAAATTTCATTACTTTGTCGGTTGTCGGTTAAAATTTTCGGCCTCTGTCGGTTGTCGTCAAGTCTCAGTTAATATTTTTGTCGCTAGTCGGTAATCTTTTCCTCGATTTGTCTGTAGTCAGTAATATTTTTTCTTCGTTGTCGCTAGTCGGTTAACCCCATTCAGACCCTCGTGTTTGCATGTTTCCATCAAGGTCCGAGAACAATCAAATTTTGGACCAGATTGTTCTCAGATACGTTTCAGATAAAGAAGCTATTACTAGCTTTTCAGCTTAAGACATCCGTAGGAGATTTTCTAAGCCGTTCGTTCTCTTATAAACATATTGAACTAAATTTCCGGAAAATTGGCCTCGCAAGCGATATCACTTGAATCGTTTTTCATTTGCCTCGGGTAATTTTTCCCAAGGATTGTTTATTTGCTGCAAGGATCATTGTTTTTTGAGCCTAAAAACTGTACACGAATACCCTTATCACTTATATATTTCTTTGGAGAGGTTTACATTATGTGGCATTTTATTATATGGACACGAGTGTTTCACTGGAAAATACGCCACTAACAAAATTCATACGAAACCACATCCGAGACCCGAGTGGCGTACGATCCATATCATCACTAGTGGAGATATCGATGACGTTATTTCCCGCTTTTTTCGCGGTTGTTTGTGCAAACAGTCTGTTTGTCTTTGTATTAAAAAGAAAATTACCCGGTGGTTTGAAGATATTGATTTTATTTTCTCACTTTCAAAATTAAATATAAACAACATATTACTCTCTTGCTACGCTCATCGTTCGTAAGATATACCACCCAAAAATCTGAAAATTCATATCTTCTCGCCACTGTGTAATATCCTTTATATACGTAAGAGCTTGTTTCAAATATAAGCACCTATAAAGCATTTAAACAAATCAATTCATTTCACGGTACAACGCTTAGCAATGTAACTCTCGCATTTGATGACCTTTTTATGTGATTGGAAAGAAAAACGTGTGGAATCAGTAGCCATTTTGATCACGTCCGTCCTTTAACAAAGTTTCGAGATGAGTACTTTTGTGGCGTCATCTGCATACCGTGATACTTGTTTTCTCTTCCTCTACATTTCCAGTAAGTGTAACTATGTTTGTGCTCTTATTTTTAACCCTTGTGTGTGCGAGCTTAATTTTGTATTGGGCTACCGTTTCTGTCGACCATTTCCAGTTTTACCATTTTGAGTGAATTTCACTTTTCTGTAATACATTTTTGGCACTCTGCGATATTAATGGATAAATTGACGTGCTCTTAGCCAATCAGAATGCAGAAATTGTTACGTGTGTAGTATCATAGCAAGTACAATTCCTTTTTTATGCCTTTTAGTGTTAAACATTCCACAGCTGTCGTTTGGATGTCATGGTGCAAGACGACTGCCTCCCCAAGAGTGCACGGTCGTCTCACCGATGGCAAAATTACATCAATAAGGATGGTCGTATCTTTTCGGAGACTTTTGGCCTCTTGGCCTCTAGCGATCGGAAAAACCGAGTATGAACATCATGCAATTTATGAAATGCTGCTTTTAATATATTGAAAGGATATATTTTAGAAAACTATCAAGTGACAACTTCCACAAGTCAGAAATGGCACTTGGTAGAAAGGAGTCATTTCTCTACTGTTACATCCTCTGATATGAGTTGTCTAGCGATCCGACAGTTTCCTAACTGTGCAATAATAAGCAATGACAACTAACAATTAGTAATAACTCATGAGAAGTGAGAAGAAGACAGCAGTAGAGGTGCTAATTACTTCTCGAAATGGAAAATTTCTTTGCAAAATGCGGAGCACTTCGTCAAAGATTCAGAAAGCACAGGCTAACAACGAAACTTGGAAGCAACTGTGGCGCTTTTCATTCCGATGGCGCGGTCTTTGGTGTGTCCTACGGTAGAACAGAGTTCCACTGTGGATGCATCCAGGCAAAGACACATCGACGAAACAAGATAAGAGGGCATCTTTTATCCATCGCAACAGATTATGAAACGTCCACTGATTCACGGAAAGACTCCATACGCAATACAGTGCATATTTCTTCTGAATCAGCCAGGGAATTCACCGATGAAGTAAAGGAAAAAATTACTTCTCTCTTGAACGTGCTTTACGCTGATGAGTTTGGAGAAGATGTTATCCTACTTGAGATCATGTCAGTCTTGTTTGCAAGCGATGAAACATTTGAATTACAAGGGATCGTCGAAGATGATAAAGACCAAAGCGGGAACACGTACGACAAACTTCAAGCATGGGTCGATATTATGTCAGAGAAGATATATGACGGTGAAATAAAAACAGTAAATACCTGGAAAGGTAGAATACCTGGTCCTGTTGGAAGACCCATCATTGGCGGTTGCACAATGCTTGAATGGCTTCAAAAAAAGCGACCTTAGAGAACAGTAAGTTAGAAGAAGTTTGTCCATCATTTGCTGGTCTATAGTATTAAACTGCAGTAGAACATTTTTATTTAATTAGGTTGCAATTGTATTCACAAAGGCTCCTAAGCCCTTTTTAGGAAGATAATCTCGTAACTCTTGTCGATTTTTCTCACACGCGGAAATTTTCCTTTTGAAATATTCATTATACCCTTGTCTGAATAAAGTTTTACGTTATATGGCTTTGTCCCGTAAATTTGCTAAAATGTGATTATGCAAGCAACCTAGGCGTCACTCCAGTTTTGGAACAATTACGGTAAACAATGTGCTTTTGGTTTCCTTTTAGCTTTTAACATTCTGCAGCTACCGTTTGGGTGCGCATGAAATTGCGCATGGCGACGGCTTGGCATCTCGCACATCACAGCGTTACATTACAAACAATTATCAAATGATCTGGAAGACTGATACCTAGCGAAAGAAAGTGTCGTGGACAAACATGAACAAGTTTCCCTTAAATTCTTTGAAGTATGGTCGAGCATCAATCTATGAAGTAGGTTTTTCTGAATAAAATGAGAGGAAGAAGCCACGTCAGGGAAGGCACTTGTTAAAACCAAAAAACTAATTTCTCCACTGTGGGCTCGACAGCAGTTCGTAACGGTATCCAGTACACAAAATATATAGCACTAACATTTACTTACATTTCTTGAGAAGTGAGAAGCAGACATTTCGAAAAACCTCTGCTTCACTTTTACACAGAGTTTGTTGAAAGCTTTTAAATTAGCGATTTTACGCTGACATAATTATGGATAGTTTAGTTTTTTTATCTATTTATTTATTTATTTATTTATTTATTTATTTTATTTTATTTATTAATTTTTTTTTTTCAGGTTTGGTGATACATATAGACCACTTCGGAATACAGGTGCACTTTTTGAATTTTTGAGGATCTTGCGGAGACGTTTGGGTTTGTTGAATTACATCGGATACGAATAGTCGATCGTTTATTAGAATGGACAAACACACTCGTCAATGTCGAGTAAGATGCCACTTGATAGTGTTTAATTTTAATACATTTGCATAATCTAACCTGGCCTCCTGTGGAAAGCCACCAACTCCTGTCTTGGACATTCAATCCACATTATCCACTATGGGACAAGGTAAATCCGGCATTTCGTTCACAGACTTCAACATAGGAGCCACTTTGTAGAGCTAAAAAAATATTGTATCAATAATGTTATTCCGTTGGGTATTTGTTTAGGAAAAAAAAGAATCAAGCAAGTGCAGTGTTCACGTTCAGCAAACAAGGTTTTATATCAGTGATTCACTCAACTTTCTCTCGAATGCTTTTTATCCCTTAGTTATGATAGTGACGACATTAAGCTGATAATGATGGTACGCGTGACTTAGCTTGCTTACTTGTCTTTACAATTTTGCCAGTCCAAGTTATACTGACGTTTTTCCCTGCGTCGATGCCATGGCTATTCCAAACTTTCAATCAATCAATTTTGTATTTTCCCATTTTTAATTAATTACAAGAATTTTTGTTATTAACTATCCTTGGGCAAGAGCCCTCAGGAAACCCTTTTGTTTTTCCTTTTTCAAGAGGAGCCCCTGGCAAGTTTAGAGGAGTTTTTTCTACTTACCCATGTCTATGATTAATTTATTACTAACCTTCCCTTTAAAGGTACATACGAATTAAAAGACGTCTATTCCTCGATATTCCTTCGACACACTGTTAAAATTTCTTAAAACCTTTCGAAAATACAAGAATGGCACTAAAAAATGTATTTCGCTAAAACACTTGCCTCATCAGTTGTTGATCAGTATCCTGGACGTAACCGGTATTTTTTCACAAGACGCCATGATTAGGCAGATATCGGAGAGAGTTTTAAAAAAATGAAGTACCAGAAAATTCATTGATGAATTCGAAAAGCGAGTGGAACTTTTTCCGCACTCCTTGTGCAGTTGTCTTCACATGACGGAGCGTGAAGGATAATCCGTGACTGTGTACCTGACGTAATTACGTTTGGTGGCTGCCTGATATGAATGGATTTACGGATTCCGGTATGGCGTACAAGTACAGCTGATTAGGCTAGTGTTTTAGCGAAAAATATTTTGTAATGCAGTTTTTCAGCTCTATAAAAAAGTTTTTACGGTGTGTCCAAGGAATATCCAAGAAGTTATGTACGTTTTCCTAATTCTTTCCTAGCCTCGGCGGTGGATATTGCTCTTTCTTTAAAGGAGAAAATGATTTTTTAATTTTGTTTTTAAAACTCTATGTTCTCATTCGTTTGATTGTATCTGGCAAGTCATCCATATCGTCTCCTACGTTGAATCCTGTTAATATTTCTTTTATGATAAGGCTGAAGAAATAATCACAACAACCAGTAATGCTTGCCTATTTTACAACATAACCTTTATTCGAAACATATTTCATAGCTTTATTTCATTCTTACATATCTACGTGACGAAGTTTCTTTCTCATTGTGAAATCAGGCTGAGCAGTTCTAATTTTTGCATTTACCAGTTATCATCCGACGATTCAAATTGCGAAGCATGCAATTGAATCTGATCACAAACCAAATAAGACAAAAAAATTGCAGTGAGCTACCTTCCAGTTGAAGCAGACCCGGAACTCTTCGTCGCGTAGCTAACTGGAATGCATTGGTTACCGGCCTCAAGTGTAACCATGCCAGTAGCTGCCAAAAAGCATTGTCAAAGCAATTAAACTAATTCATTACCTAACATTTTACAAGTTTTGTTTTCTTTTAATCGCGTAATTTTAAAGACGTAAATACAGCTAAATCTCTAGGACACCATCAAAGAGGAATGAGTGACAAATTATGAGCTTTATTCCAGATGAATGATGAATGGAGTACGATGTACAAATCTTGTTTCAAAATGCAAGGGATGTATGCCATCTAAAGGCAACTGTAATAGGCCAACTTCTATACAACAACAGCAACAACAGTTTATTTCTACTACTGTAAACAACTAAAAGAATTTATAATGTTATAATTAAATAAATAAACAGTACAGTACATACAGTAGTGGGATACCCAACTAACTATATTAAAATTCTAACTTGTCTCCGAGTCTCGAGAGAATAAAGCTAAAGAAAACGCATTTAGATAGAGCAGATGAAAATAACATGATTCCTTTAGTTTTGTCATCCAAGTTAAAACTTCAATACATCGAAACTGGCCTATTCTCGTCTACAGTAACAAAATGATAAAACGGTTGATTTTGGGCGGTATCCCGTCAATTAATGACTGCATGGTGCCGATGGAGTGGCAGCCTGAAGGAAAAGGGAAAGTGGAACGGCCAAAGACCACATGGGTAAGGACGGAGGAACAGGAGGGGTGCGCCAGCTGGGCAGAAGCCAAGACAGCTCTAATAGAGAGCGAAAGTAGCAGCGTTATGTGGCTCCTGGCGCTGAGAGAACTAACTAACACCACATTAATTACTTACTTCCAGCATCTGATAGCGAATACAAATAAACCAAAGCTCCCTTCGATCCAAGTTTACCGGCCACGTCATAAGACATGTGCTTGAATTCGTCAAGGCTGAGAATTTGATGTGTGAGTGGCTCAATAAAACATCCTTCGGGATAAATCGCGTATGTCCTTCCCTATGAAGAAACAATAATAAAGCACTGCATTTCTGTTTGCAAAATAAAAGAACGAAAGACAGTTGTAACTTTTCTTCCCGACATTAAAGGGGTGATAAACTAACCTCCGAAGCTATACGACTGCGCTCGACAGGTAACAGAAATGATTCATACTTTGGGGGGAAGGGGTAGGGAGACAAAAATTAAAACGCGAGGAAGAAGTGGACCTGTTCTCCCAGCTCCCCTCCATCCATCCGTACTTCGCCTTCCCCTCCCCCGTTTAACGCCTGTTCGCAGCCTACATGCTTTTAGCCTTGCATCATCGAGATATGATGTACTTAGGGACGATTACGCTTCTTTGGTGCACTCCAAGCGTTCAGCATACATGATACCTCCAAGAAACACACACTAAAGCATGAATTAATGATTGAGTTACGCTTCAGCACACAGACTTAAAACACAGCTCCCTTAAATTTATTACCCCTTTGTAGTCCATCACCGTATTGACTGGGCCCTTGTCATTAATGGTTGTCTCCGCTTGCATCAATTGGAGATTCGAGTCCAAGTTAAATTGCACGTCAGTAGTATAGGAAGACCCTGAATTCAACTCCACCTATTCATGTAAAGACAAGAACACAACACATGCACAGGGGTAAACATTATTTCACGCCACACCGATAAAATTGAAGAGGAATTTATTAGATTCGATGATAACCTTCCATTCGAAAGGTAACAAGAAGATGGGTTTCAAAGATTATCAAAGGAGAAATAAAACTAGTTATGGATATACTAAAATCAAACGCTTGAAAAGTGTAACATCCGCGCTGTCGGTTACGTTAAGAAAGAAAAAAGATTCCTTCAAATCAGCGAACTGAGGTTATCAATTAAACTTCTACACGCTCTTCCCCTTTACCAACTGTGTTACTGCTGGGTTCCCTGTGAAAACACATTTAGGTTCGCGCATGAGGTGGCCTCTTCGAACGGTGACCACGAGGCCACCGAGTTAAAACCTCAGTTATGTCAAGTTCTCCTCGGTTTTTAAGTCAGATTTAGTTCAAATTGTCAGTGTTTTTCTGAGAATTACACCGTTGTAATATCGTGGCATCACTGTGAGTTGTTCTCATGGCCTATCGTAAATTAAACGTTCTGGTTAAAGTGAATTTGTCCATGGTTTGTCGCCGTTCGCAGCTACAAACTGAGCTATCAAAAGAACACGTTGTAGGGAAGTAATTGTGTCAAGTGATATTACCAGCAAGTACATTTTCACCTACATTAACTTATGTAAGGACAGAGCAGTTCCTGAGTTACCTTTTGCCTCTGTTTCAAAACAGGTCTTCCTGCAAAACCTTTCATATGAAAATGAACGTGGAGGCAGAACATATTTTCTTATGAATGGTTTCGCTGGAAGTTAACAAATTGATGTCAGTTTTTCATGCGTCTGTCCTGTTATTGATCATGAATCGTCATAACATTGTCAAAATAGCTGTGGAACCACGAGGCGATAGCAAAGAACCAATGGAAACTTGAAGTAAATACACGTAACTGACGCAAAGCGCGGGGAAATGTATACGAATAAGTCACAATTGGCGCGGTTTAACTTCTGGTCCGGGTTGTTTGAAAGGTAAATAACGATATCCACCGGATAAATCACTATCCAGCGGATAGCGAGGTTTGTTTGGTTAAGATTTATCCACTGGATAGCAATTTATCCGGTGGATAACGTAATCCATGGCCAGCATTCCAACAACCAGGACCTGATTGAATGAATGTAGTACGAGTTTCTCAAAGCAAATTGTGTGGCGTAGTAATGCAAAACCATATACTTTTCAAACAAAGTGAAAGTTAAAAAAAAAAAGAAACAAAAAAACTTCCTTCGAGCCGGATTCGAACCAGCGGCCTAAGGATGTCAATTCATCTTCTACAGTCCTCCGCTCTACCAACTGAGCTATCGAAGGAACGGCTGTCCAGGAGAGGTTTCTAAGTCACTGTAGACATTTCGTCGTCTCCCTTTCTCCATATTGTTTTTAAGTATTTGGCGGTTAAAAAACAAGTACAATTTGAAAAACAAAACAAAACAAAAAAACTGAAGTTACAACCTCTTCAGCCGGATTGCAGCATCAGCCACAAGTTAAGCTGGAATATTTTTTGCATGGTATAGAAGAAGAAAAAAAAACCATTGGAAACAGCAAATAGAATAAATAAAATTCAAAACAACAAAAAATAATCTCCTTCGAGCCGGATTCGAACCAGCGACCTAAGGATATCAATTCACCTTCTACAGTCCTCCGCTCTACCAACTGAGCTATCGAAAGAACGGCTGTCCAGGGGAGGTTTCTAAGTCAGTGCAGACATTTCGTCGTCTCCCTTTCTCCATATTGTTTTTAAGTAAAAAAAACCTGAATTTACAACCTCCTCAGCCGGATTGCATCATCAGCCACAAGTTAAGCTGAAATATTTTTTGCATAGTATAGAAGAAAATAAAACAATAAAAACAGCGGATACAGTAAATAAAATTCGACAATAAAAATAATCTCCTTCGAGCCGGATTCGAACCAGCGACCTAAAGACATCAATTCACCTTCTACATTCCTCCGCTCTAACAACTGAGCTATCGAAGGAAGAGTTTATAAGTCTGTGTATACAGTCAGTGTCATTGCCATTGTCATTGTCATTGCCCTTGTCATTGTCATTGTCATTGCCATTGTCATTGTCATTGCCATTGTCATTGTCGTTCTCATTGTCATTGTCATTGTCATTGTCATTGCCATAGTCATTACCATTGTCATTGCTATTGTCATTCCAGTGTCATTGTCATTGTCAGTCATTGCCATTGTCATTGTCATTATTATTGGTATTGTTATTGCCATTGCCATTGTCCTTGTCATTGTCATTGTCATTACCATTGTCATTACCATTGTCATTGTCATTGTCACTGCCATTGTCATTAAAATTTTCATTCTCATTGTCATTGCCATTGTCATTACCATTATCAATGTCATTGTCACTGTCATTCCCATTGCCATTGTCATTGCCATTGTCATTGTCATTGCCATTGTCATTGTCATTGCCATTGTCATTGTCGTTCTCATTGTCATTGTCATTGTCATTGTCATTGTCATTGTCATTGCCATAGTCATTACCATTGTCATTGCTATTGTCATTCCAGTGTCATTGTCATTGTCAGTCATTGCCATTGTCATTGTCATTATTATTGGTATTGTTATTGCCATTGCCATTGTCCTTGTCATTGTCATTGTCATTGCCATAGTCATTACCATTGTCATTGCTATTGTCATTCCAGTGTCATTGTCATTGTCAGTCATTGCCATTGTCATTGTCATTATTATTGGTATTGTTATTGCCATTGCCATTGTCCTTGTCATTGTCATTGTCATTACCATTGTCATTACCATTGTCATTGTCATTGTCACTGCCATTGTCATTAAAATTTTCATTCTCATTGTCATTGCCATTGTCATTACCATTATCAATGTCATTGTCACTGTCATTCCCATTGTCATTGTCATTGTCACTGCCATTGTCATTACCATTGTCATTGTCATTACCATTGCCATTGTCATTGTCATTGTCATTGTCATTCGCATTGTCATTGTCATTCTCGTTGCCATTGCCATTACCATTGCCAATGTCACTGTCATTGTCATTGTCATTTTCATGGTCATTACCATTGTCATTCTCATTGTATTTGTCATTTTCATTTTCACTGTTCTTTCCATTGTCATTGTCATTGCCATTGCCATTGCATTTTCGTTGTCATTGTCATTGTCATTGTCATCGCCATAGTCATTAGCATTACCATTGACATTACTATTACTATTGTCACTCTCATTGCCATTGTCGTTGTCATTGTCATTGTCATGGTCATTGTCATGGTCATTGTCATTGTCATTGTCATTGTCATTGTCATTGTCATTGTCATTGTCATTGTCATTGTCATTGTCATAGTCATTGTCATTGCTGTTGCCATTGTCATTGTCATTGTCATTGCCGTTTTCATTGTCACTACCATCGTCATTGTCATTGCCAGTGTCATTGTCATTGCCATTGCCATTGCATTTTCATTGTCATTGTCATTGTCATTGTCATTGTCATTGCCATAGTCATTAGCATTACCATTGACATTACCATTACTATTGTCACTCTCATTGCCATTGTCATTGTCATTGTCATTGTCATTGTCATTGTCATTGTCATTGTCATTGCTGTTGCCATTGTCATTGTCATTGTCATTGCCGTTGTCATTGTCACTACCATCGTCATTGTCATTGCCAGTGTCATTACCATTGTCATTTTGATTGACATTGTTATTAGTATTTTATTATTTATTTTTATACGATACGATAGTGGATTGTGTGAAGATTTTTAAATAGGTTTTCTGAGGAGATTTTCATAAATTTCTCGTTAGTATTGTTATATTATCATTATTATTACATTTTTTTTTTATTTAGCGCAAAAAGCGACTGGGAGACTGGGAGTGAGCATAGAGCGCGAGCGGAGCTCGTAGGGAGTGGGTAGTGTAGGCGACTACAGTTCTGGCATTACGTTAATAGAGTGTTTCTAAAGGAGAGAATTTTTGTCCATCTAGAGGCATCAACTGAAGGCGTTCCGTTACGATTTTCGAAACGCTCGTGACATATAAGCAAGACTATTTCAGTTTTCACTCAGCTCATAGAGCCTGTCGGATAGCTGTTTCGGAAAATCTGTGAGAAACGTTCATACCCGTATGATAGAATCGTAAAAGTAGAAAGACACAAGCAAACGCTAGTTTGTAGACGAAACTTTAAAGCAAGAAAGCCCTGCTGTTAAGCTGAGTATTTTCTCTTACCTGGACATGTTGGACTAGATCGCTTCGCTGGACTAGGTGTGCCGTCGGTACAGCCAAAAAGCAGTACAACTACAAAAAAGAAAATGAGCTTCATCTTCAAACCACACTGTTTCGATTCAACTGCCGAGTGGATTATCACTGCATGTTTTCAGTATATAAGATATGAGTTCATTATCAGTTACAGCTGCTCCAGGGTCAACATTTTATAAAGCACCTTAAGTGGCTTAAAAGCAATGAAAAGGAAATGATCAGATAACACCTCTTTTACTAAGGACGACTAATTAATTTATGCATGCAAAAAGGCGTTAGAATTGACTCCTCTATCTTAAGTCAAGTGCTTCAAAAATTGCTAGAAATTATCGGAAGAAGTGAAGTTTACCGAAAATGTCAAGGAAAAAATAAATGCGTCACAAAACTTGATAAACCTGAATAAGTGCGTTTTTAAGTCTTGCTTCTGTACATCACAGTGGATACCAGGAGAGAACGTCAGAAGGCCAGGGCCCTTGCTCCACCCTCTGATTCCACTTATGTCTGTGGTTCTTGTCACCGCATCTGCCGATCACGAATCGGACTCCAAAGCCATCTCAGAAAATGTTTAAGGAAATGTACAATTACTAACACACGCTAAAATTATGGACTAGATTGTCCGATAATGCCAATACAAGTCTTGCTTGAAATTTTACGCTTCTTATGTGGTTTGTTAGTTCATTCACGTTTTTATAAACGGAGACAAAGTATTTTGAACAACTCGTATAAGTGACAGCTGGTCAAAACCCCTATAAAGAAGCTACATCCTGTATCAGACAAGGTGAGAGATTTATCCCAAATTCTCCACCCATTCTTTTTGGCCTCTTGCTGGTTTATTATTAAAATCACGGGTATAAAATGCGTGGTATCTTTCTAATTTAGCTAAAATCGTGCTCCAACGGTGTATCAGATTTATTTTTACCGCGACGTGAAATATTCGCGCAAAAATGTTACGCCTGTTCTACACGAGCAATTTTTAAGTAACAATATTTTTATGTGACAACTCTTACTTGCACATGCAGACGAGAAAAATTGGCCAATTGTTATGTGATAACTATATTTGCTGAAAAGCTGGCATGTTAGATGTTATGTGACAAATGAAAGTTGTCCCAATCGACTGAAAAAATTATAAAATGTAGCAAATATTTTAGCAAGCCCCATATTTTTCTGGGGCGATTAGGAAGCCCCGTCTTGTTTCTGCCTAACTCTTCTGTCCAATGTCATTACTGCCATACTAAACTTCGAACTGTTCCCAATTTTTTTGCTGCGCCATCTACACGATTTAATATATATGTGACGAAAAATTGTTGCAAACAAATTGATCGTGTGGACCAGCCTTTCGTCCTTACATTTTATCTGAGGATGGCAGCTGTCATAGTTAGCAACCGAAACGTCCAAAAAAAAAACGTTTGCGTAAAAAATCATACTCAATATTGGTTAGAAGCAATCTGGCAGAGTGTATGACTTTCCTGGGCCCGAATTTATCAGTAAATTATATGAAACCTCAAAGAGACAATGCGAGATATGCCAAAAAGCCATGAAAATCAGTCAGGTCGACTGTAAATTCCCCACAATATCGGGGTGGATAAGACATAGTTATCTTTTTTTCTTGCTTTATTATTATTGAAATCACGGATATAAAATGAATGCTATCTTCCTAATTTAGTTAACTATAATTTTGATAAAGATCAAATGTTCAGCGTCTTACGGGTGTGGGACAAAAAAAAAAAGCTCTAACCACCGAGCTACGGAGACGCCGTTTACTGGGTTCACGACTTATGTGATACGCTTTCTGCATACTGCTGGGATCAGCAGCTTCGAAAGCGTCCTGTGTGGAAATAATTAACGAAAGACGGTTTTAATTTTTAATAGTTTTGATTTTCCTTCTGTTTGACGTTAATCTCATGCCTTTGAACAAATGACTTATAAGGAATGACATAAATCTTTTCGTGGTCGTAATTTTGAGGGATGAAAAAGTAGACACTTAATGCTCAGTTTCAATCAAGCAGTATCAACTTTTTGCCAAGTTCCAAAAAAAGTGGCAGTACTGGACTGAGGGCCACTTAATTCTTCTGAAATTAGCGAGACTATGAATCCGCTCCCACGTTTTCTTCCTTACTTGTGAAAAGTTAAATTAATGCGCAGATTTGATTTCTATGCTTTTACAGTCTCTACAAATTAGCATAATAACAAAGGCTCACAAGTTCTTCAAGTGAATACCCGGCTTTGTTTAAGTTTTCGTATATTTTATACGAAAACTTAAACCATCTCTAAACGTGCGAACTAAACAACGCTAAACATCCTGGAATAGAACTGAGTTACCTTCCAATTGTAGTTAAACCTGGGCTCTCCTGTGCGAAACTCACTGGAAGACACGAGTCATCGCCTTCGAGTGTAAACGTGCCATTGCCTTCAAACAAAAGAGTCCCAAGTATTTAGCTTTTGACTATCAACCTAGCCATTTTAACGGTTTTCATCTTCGCTTTTACATCTGGTTTCTCAAGGTTATAAATTCCTCTCATAATAAACAGCAGAAACTTTGATTATGATTGCGATTATGATTATGATTATGATTGTTATTATGATTATTATAATTGTTGTTGATGTTGTTGGTCTCGTTGTTATTGTTGTTGTTGTTAAACTAGGAAGCAGTATCTTCGTACCTTGTTCATTCGAGTACGAATACAAATCAACTGAAGCTCCATTCAAGCCAAGCACACCGGACACTTCAAGCTTCACGTCCTTAGTGAGTTCTTCAGGACTGCCATCGCCACACGCCATCGCCACATGCTGCGAACGTCGAAGGAGAAGCACATCTGGATGCATCATCGACAAAACGTTTCGGCTTCATTATCATTTCTTACATATTCCTGAATTCAATAAGAAGTCTCTGTGAATTTATGAAGTATATCCCCGAAATTTGCGTCCTCACGTGGTAGTCGCAATCGATCGATTGAATCCCGGTTCGAATGGAGTTAAAACAAATTTGGTTACATCCAAGGTACTAGAAACAAGCCCAGCTGATTTATACGGGAATCACACTGAATAAAAACACATTTCTTACCCCCTTGTAATCCATCAAAAGTTTGTAAGGCCCCTGGCCACTAACAGTTGACTCCATCTGTGTTATCTGAAGATCCACGTCCACGTTGAATTTCTTGTCAGTAACCATAGACCCTGAATCTGTCACCGTTATCTGAAATAAGAAGTTAAGAGTACTTTAGCAAAGAGCCTTCCGCCGGAGAAAGTGTTCTGGCTTTTGACACGTTTTCTACCCCACCAATAAGATGGAAAGCTCTCGTTTTAGCATTTACAACATGACGCTTTAGCGAAGCTGTCGATGGTACACCCCAACGAAGGAAAAATTCGACTTCAGTTTGACTTCGGTTTCTCAAAAACGTTTATTCTTCAACGACACATAATTAAGACACTTAAAGATCATCGAAGTTTCACAAAATAGAGGGAAGGATCACTTTTTAAGAGTGTGTCCACGAGGAAACCAGGTAGAACCAGGCAGGAGGTGATACAGCTCGAATCACCGGGTCGCTCAAACTTTGCACAAATGTTGGGTTTGGTAAGAAAATGGTATCGATTGTGGCAAAAATTAGGTCAAATATTTTATTCCTTCAAGTTAGGGGGCTCCGGCAAAAATGGCCATTTGACACTAACTTATGCATATTTAATTAGCCATCTTCGGTTTAGTATTTCTACAACAAGAAAAGCCATGTGAAAATGAAATTCACTGGATCATGAAGCACAGATATTCATTTCAATTGGTTTATTTGATTTCTCTCCGTGGCTTCATCTTAACTAAGGTGCATTTTTCGTAGTGTTGTGAATGACCTTTATTTGATGGCAAATATCTGCAACGGACAAAACCAATACACATTATTCCCTAACATGGACAGTGAGAGCAATCAATAAAGGTCTCAAAAAAGCCATAAAATGTCTGGAGACCTCAGTATTTTGTCTGTGCTGGCGTACTGTTTACATAGAACTTAACGATTTACGGCCATTTCATGAACATGAGCAAGTTTGAGCGAAATCGGTGATTTGAGCTGTATTACCCTCCTGCCTGGTTTTCTCATGGAAACACTCGTAACTTTGCTTTCATGAGATGGAAAAGATAGGGACGTTTATCTGTGTCTCCTCTAAAACTTGTATCATTTTTATCTGGTTATATCTATAGACACAATCGATTCTGCAATGCAAAATTCCTCCCAAGGCAAGGCAAAAGCTTATCACTGCAAGTTTGTGGCAATTCTTAATAGAGTATTTTAAGCCATATTAAGGCTATAAATGACAGACAACTTTCAGCAAAAAAGTGCGTTCCAACGAAGTATCAGATGTATTTTTATCGCGACGTAAAATATCGCACAAAAATGTTAAGCCTGGCCTAAAGGAACAATTTTTAGTGCCATCTACACGGTTTAAGAGCCAGTGCCCATAATTATGGACCAAACAACGGCACAAGTCGAAAAATCGATTTTGCTCATTTTTTGCCCATAGATTGGCCCTAGCTAGTAAACAAACGGACCATAGTTAGTTTCTGCTAATGCAGCTTTTTTGGGGAGAAATTTGCGAAAAACGATTTTTTTCCGATTAGGCTCAAAATCTACTTCCGGTTTTGCTGAATTTTCCGAATATTTGATTGCTTCGCGCTCCGCAGAACAGCTACTTGAGAATCTTTCAATGGTCTTTACATTCAGCTCAGGTCTTCATGGTATGACTGAGCGAAAAATAAAATAAATCGAGGCTTCGTTTCAGCCTGAAACGAGATCGAACACAAACGGAAAATATTACGATGTGTTTCAAACGAATTATAGCACTAAAATATCGCCATATTTTTCTATGGGCTATAACTTTAAATGCCATAAAAACACTTTATACGGGTTAACTGTACACCCACCTGTTTGAAAATCAAAAAATATCTCTGGGCAAATGGTTTTAAGTCGCCCGCCTTGGCCTGTGCTTCTCATGAATTTTTCCCTGAACCGCCGTGAGAATGTAAACAATTGCGTGACTCTGGCGGTCACCCTGAATACATAATTCGTTTCCAACAAACCGCAGATGGCTATCTTAGAACATTTGGGTGAAAAAAGAAAAACATAATGGACCACTTTTAACTTTTATATTTTGAAAGTCATCGCTTTGGAAATTTCGTTAATTAAAAACGCCAATTAAAAGCAATTTACTCGGAGTTCGGGTGTTACTGCTATGTCGTTTTAGGCTGTCGTTCTTTCTCTGATCATTTTAATTACAAGAACGAGTTCTAGAAAGAAAATCGTTCTAAGTTCATTTGTTAAGCGTAATGAAAAGTTGATATTGTTGGTTTGTAGCCTTACGTGATCTGAAGGAACGCTACAGTGATTAAATTTGCATTTCTTGATTTCGACGGATCGATTTTCGGTTAAACCTTTTTATTTGTGCCAGCACATTTAGTGCTTTTTCTCCTGCTAAAAAGTCGGAAAAAGTAAAGTAAACAAATCCTAAAAGTCATAAATAAGAGGCATCGACAGTGCGAGTGTCTCGGTAAGCTGTTAATTTGAACAATTACTGTGCTGGACGGATTGCTTTCCTGGTTACCCACGTACTATACCTAGTTCATTGTGCGCGAACGTTTCTGTTTCAAACAACTGAAATGCTCAGTGCTTTTTCCTTTTTTTCTTCAGTCTTAAAACTTAAGGTTAAAGTTAGGCTAAACCCTAAACTGTTTTGGCGGCCAACCTATTTTTGGCTAATTGCTTAATCAAATTATATATATATTTCATTGAAATTCGCTCCTCTGTGACCGACTTCCGCGAACAAAACAAGATGGATGTTCGCTGTTCATTTAAGACTACAATCCTGGTCAAAAGTGTTGGGACAGTTACGGCAGATGACTTCACAGGCAGCCTCTCTTAAGACCAAAACCGCGCAGGCCCGCCTACCCCCTCCCCCTGTCAATGTTGATAAAAATCTTGAAGAAAAAAAATCCTTGACAATAGCCTCAGAATAGCCTCGTTTCGAGAGTTGTTCGCCTCCTAGAACAGTATTCTCGAACAAAAGAGACGATAAGATAGATATTCACGTCTTATTCCAATAATAGCGATTTTTCAGCAATCGCGTTTGGTTCCAACACAACTGTCTAACCACTTTCTATTGTCCCGTTTTCCTTTTTTCCCACATCCAATCTAGTCTTCAGAATAGCTTCATTTTCATGCAACATTGCTAGGGGAGAGGGGGGGGGGGGTCAATTGTACTTGCTTCCATTCATCTTTTGTTCTAAAACGTTAAGGACGTAGTTGAAATCGTGGGTTTCAGCACGCAAAAATGGGAGGTGTCCCAACAACTTATGGCCAGGATTGCAGGTTTACACTAGAGGAAATTGTTCCGGATTCGTGATGAATCCAGAATGTTTTAGTGCCGGATTGATTTTGCCATTTACACAAAAGTGGACGAAACCGAAATAAAAAACCCCCGGTTTGGTCGTGTCTCCGGAGATTTTGAATCCGGAATTTAAAGTGGGAACTTTGAATCCGAAAACTTTTGAATCCGGAGAGTTTTGTCGTGTGAACGATTTTCTCTCGAATCCAGATATTTTTCCGCCTGTGATCTTTTGAGTTTGCGGTGGAACGAAAATGGCGGATTACATGATCCAGTAGTAGTCGAGTCGTAGGCGCATTGATGGCCATTTGATGGCGGTCGCTGGGTGATTACCTCGTGCTGTTTCAGGTGTAGGTAATCACTTTTATAATGGGTAATGCCATACTCCTCAGAAACCGTGCCCAATTTATACTTTACTGCGCAGATGACGACGATGGCACGATCGAAAACCTCGACGGTTTTCGACCCTAAACCCTAAGTAAATACCTGGAGGAACCTGGCATGATGGACAACAGTACCGTGGTCAGCGAGTTGAAAGAAAACTTCAGACTGTCTCAACCTACCCCTAGCCTTATTTTCGGAGGCATTTTGTTTCTCGTTGTCGAGGCAACAAACTGCTTGTTAACCATTCCATCATGAATGTTCCCGGAGTTATCGTCGTGTATAAACGATTAAGAATCCGAATATCCTTTCACTGTAAACCCCTACTAATCCGAATACTCTAAAATTGATGAATTCGGGAACTCCTTTATCGTAAACCTAGTCCTAGATCGACCACTGTAATGTTTATTTGTCTACCAGTGTTTTGATCTGCAAATTTCAGTTAATTGATCAAACAACCAAAGTAGAAAAGATGGATTTTTTTCCCAGTATGATTGAAACTTAAACGCAATTTCTTCCTCGGCTAATTCAATTCAAGAAATTCCGGGTTTTCTAGCTGAGTTTGAGCATATTGTGTAGGTACAAATTTTCTACACAGCTAGAAGAGCTGAGATGCCGTCACGCAGTTAGTAGTCTATAGAAATTATGGTATTTCCACTTGACTTTATTTGTCAGTCAATGATTCAGTTGCCATAAATCATAGAGGATTGGTTAAGTGTATCTCTGAAACTGCTACTGTGTTGTAAGTTATCAGTGAAATCAATAAAATAAACAAGTGTTAAAATCATTTCCCGGAGTACTGTAGTAACGTTCTTTATCATGGATGTCGTGGGTGTCGCAATGCAAATGAAAAAACATATATATTTATACTAAGTTAAACAAAAAAAACAAAAACAAAAAACAACAAAAAAAACATTTTCCATTATTTTATCCACACAACGTTTCAAAAATTGCTTTCATCGGATTGCTGGAAACGAATATTTTACTCGAGAGTGGCTATCCGCGTCACGCAATTGCTTACATTCCAACGGCGGATTTTGGGCAAAATCTATGAGAAACACAGGCCAAGGCGGGCGACTTGAAACCATTTGCCCAGAGATATTTTTTGATATCCTAACAGGTGGGTGTATATTTAACCCGTAGAAAGTGTTTTTATGGTATTTAAAGTTATAGCCCATAGAAAAATATGGCGATGTTTTTAAGCAATAATTCTCTTGCGACATACTGTAAAATTTTGCGTTTCAGTTTTACCTCTTTTCGGGCTCAAAACTAACTTTGATTTATTTTATTTTTCGCTCAGTCATACTACCAAGACCTGAACCGAATATAAAATCCATTGAAAGATTCTCAAGTAGTTGTTCTGCGGAGCGCGAAGCAATCAAATATTCGGAAAATTCAGCAAAACCGGAAGTAGATTTTGAGCCCAGTCGGGTCGAAATCGTTTTTGGCGTATTTCTACCAAAGAAAGCTGTATTAGCAGAAACTAACTATGGTCCGTTTCTATTCTTACTAGGACCTATCTATGGACAAAATACAAGCGAAATCAATTTTTCGACCTGTGCCATTGATAGGCGATTTAGGTCCATTTTTATAGGCATTCACTCTTAATATATTTGTCACGTAAAAAGTGATCGTGTGGATCAGCCTTTCGCCCTTACATTTTGTCTGAGGATGGCTGCTGTCATAGTTAGCAACCGAAACGTCAAAAAAAAAAAGTTTGCGTAAAAAGTAAATTCATACACAATATTTGTTAGAAGCAATCTGGCATGGTGTAAGACTCTCTTGCGACTTAATTTATAAATTATATGAAACCTCAAAGAGATAATATGAGATATACCAAAAAGCCATGAAAATCAGTAAATAGTCAGGTCGACTACAAATGTTGGGCTGGATAAGACAATTATATTTTCAGAGAATTGCAATTGATTTTTTAAAAAAGCACTTCCTTGGACTTTTTATTTTGGCATTAGAATGAATCAATTCGCATTTTCGTTCGCATTTGTACCTATGCAAAAGTCGACAGCAGGTTAAAACTCACCATGTACGTTCGTCCTGAAAACTGCTTCGGAAGATCTGAGAACAACATAAAACCCGCACAAAATTAAAACAGAACAATGAGAAAAAACAGGCTCCACACTGATTTAGACACAACTTGTATGAAGACTGATGATGATTTTTGTTTGAACAACAAAAAAGAAGTTCTAGTATTAATGTTAGCTCGTTAATTCGTTTCTTACTTTTGCATGTTAGCATGTATGAATTTGGCTTTGCATTGGTGCAGCTAAATAGCAGCACAACTACCACGAAAAAGGCCTTCATCTTCAAACGACGCTGCTCTGTTCAACTGGAAAGTGAATTGTCTCTGAATGTTTTATATTCGTTCATTCATTATGCAGCTGTTCAAGGTTTAACGATTAGTTTGGGTGGCTTAGATTAAATAAAAAGCAAATAAAATGAGGTGTCCGATCGAACAGATAAAATGACATTCCTTTTGACGAAGTGGCAATTAAGAAGTTCGATGAACTGAAGACTCGGGCAATTCATGACTCGTCGTGATTCAGTACATTTATAACAGCTACCCCTGTCTGCTTCATTTTGGCGAGGGTGAAGGAGTGTGGGGCCTTAACTGAACAACTTTCAGTCAGTAGTTCAGGGCAACTGGAGTTAGCACTGTACTAGTTCAGCTACTGCGCGCAAAACGAAACACGTTTCCTTGGTGACATACAGCATGACATAAAGCGTTCATGAAATATCACCCATTAATTAATGGCCCTGCAATCATTTTAAAGTGCACTTAATGGAAAGATCAGAATTCCACACGACCATTGTGTCAGAGCTCAATTAAGAGCTTTACTATTTAAATAAACAACTCGCGATGTGTGGAAGTTAATTCATTTTTGGCATAATTTGATGCGTTCATAAATTGAGTGTGTTTTGTTTAATTGACTTTGACTTAAAAGCAAATTAAAATACAGCGCACGTTGCAACGGATAGAATAGCACTCAGTTTGTCAATAAAGTACAGCTGAACCATCTACATCGAAATATTAAGGGAAACGCTAAGTGTT